>NC_079495.1:41857816-41935918 GCF_030052815.1 Hevea brasiliensis | reverse complement strand
TCTCCTCACCTCTCCCTCACCCAAAACCTCCATTAAAACTCAATTTTGAGCTTGAAAATCATAAGATTTCACCATAGAAAAATTAGCCACCATAGTTAAAGCTTATCTAGGCAACTTGAGAAGAGGATTGAGCAAGAAAGAAAGAAGGAAAATTTGAAGGAAAGGAGGAAGAAAATTGCTACACAAAGGTTAGTATGCTAAACTCTTCATTTATCCATTCAAATGCACATGTGATGGTTGAAAGTGAGCTTAGAACTTGATTAAATGAAACAAACATGGGAGAATGACCATTGCTGAAATTTGGCCTGGTTGGGAGGAGTATGGTTTGCATGAATATGATGCAATTGAATGAGTTTAGAAACTTTACATAGTTAAATGATTAACATTTAAACCATTAGAACTAGTTAAAGGCATGAAAATGATGAGTTAGGGTTTTCAATGCTAGGGTTTATGAACCAAAATTTGGAGAAATACATAAATGGCATGTTTAACCTATTGTGAAGTGAAATAATGGTCAATTATGACCAAATAACTTGTGTGGGAATGATAGGAAACTAAGTTAAATTCATAGGTCAATGGTCATGCTTTGGCAGCATGACCAAACCCACTTTGAAGGACCAAAACTCAAATTTTACAAGTCCAATTGATATGCCACCAATTAGAGATGAAAATAGACATAAAAGAGCACAATTTTCATTAAGTAACCATAGCCAAAAACTGACCAAAACTTGGTGAAACAATTGACCAAAGTGAGTTGATAGCAGGCTGCCACTGCACTAAACTGACCAAATGAACAGTAACTGTTCATTTGGTCATAAATCGAGCTAGGTAGGTCAAATTGACCTGAAATTTTACCAGCAATTAGATATGATATAGACCTAAAACTTTCATGAAGAACACCAACCCAAATTAGGCCATTAACTCATTCAAATCATTGAGCAAAGTTAAATTTACTGTATTGAGATTCTACAGAATTTTCATTGATCAGCAATGTTTCGATGGTTATAACTCTCTCTAGAAAACTCGGATTTAGGCGATTCTTGAACCGATGGAAACCTAAGACATAGTACAATATTTCATATGAAGAAAGTGAGACCAAATTATGAACTTAACTTGATCAAATTATTAACCAAAGTTGGACCAAAAATCTGCCAGACCAAAATCTCAAGATGAATAAGACACGTGAATAGTAAACTTATTTTGGCCATAACTTGAGATACAAAACTCCGATTGATGTGATCCAAAAATGAGAAGACACTTAAGACAATAAGGAACATTTTCTATTAAGGATTTTTTTTCAAATTCCAACAGTAGACTGACCAATGAAACAAAGTGCAACCGGAGAACAAAACCGAAAATTGGCAATTTTGCCAAAATGACCTAAGCTTTAAACAAATGACCAAAACCAACAAGTTTGGTGACCAAAATGTGGTATATGGGTGAAGTTGGAGTTCCCATACCTATTAAGCCTTAGAAAGTCAACTATTTGACTTGAATAGTGCGATGAATAGTAACGAAACACAAAATTTTGAGAACGTCGAATTTAACACGTTAGAGCTAGCTAAATGTGAAGTTAAGTTTATTTTGGATTTATTTTAAGTTTTAGTACTGAAACATTGGAAAATTTCATGTTTCAGTGGAAAAAATACCGACAGAACCCGAGGAGTCGAGTCAAGGCCAACAGGCGACTCGTTTGAGGTTTGTGCACAACATATACTTTTATAATCATCTTTTGCATAATGTTTTGAATAATGTGAAATATTGGATTATAGCATTTTTATGATGTTTGATTTAAATTGTGAAAGTTATTGTGTATATTTGAAATGACAATGTTTAGCAAATTGTTAAGATAAGTTTTGAAACCACAGTGTCATGACCATATATTTGAACACCTCACTAGCACGACTAGTGGGGGTAATTAGATTCGAATTTTGATTCCTTCTCTGGAGAAGTGTTGAGGTGTGCCAGTAGAAGAGGATGTGAATGGATATCCATATATTTGAGCTAGCTAGCCTGTGATATGATTTCTCTTTAGCCTCTGGCTATTGAGATTCTATTTGTTTGGAATGGCGTGATCTAACTGTGGGTTTTATGAAATGTGTTTTGATACTTTGAAATGAACTTGGTTTACATGTAAAATCTCACAATGCATGATTGTATTTAATTTTCATGTTTAGCCAAATTTTTGAATGAATGTGCTTTAAGCTTTGCATAAAGATTATTTTAGTATATTGTGCACCACTGAGTCCTAGTACTCGTGATAGCTTTATTGTCGCAGATACAGAGACTAGAGGAGCAGCAGACTGAGCTGCTGAAGTGTGTGAAGTCATCAGCTTGAAGCCTTCGGGTATAATTTATACCCTAACTTCAAATACTTCTTTTGATGTATATATTGCACATAAATGTATGGACATGTAAAAATGGGTCTTGAGCAGCTTGTACACAAATTTGTATGAAGTTTATAATAAAGTTTAGTTTGTGTTTCTTTTGATATAAAATTGTAAGGATGTGTATAAATTGTTTTGTTTTTAATGAAATATGAATGATATTGTTTGACAGTATTTTGAGAATTATTGAACTTGTGAATTTTGAGAAATTGGTTGAGATTGAGTATGAATTTGAAGCAGTGGTTAGAAAATTATTGGAAGTGCTTTTATTTCAGGTATTTGAAGAACTGGTTTCTCAAAATACAGAGGAAACTCTGTCAAAATTTTTATAAAATTTGCGTAAAAATAAAATGGGCCAAAAATATTAACTAGTTTTAATTTAACTAAATGTTTTAAGTACTTATTAGATAATGCTCACCACTTGTCAAAAATAAGAAAATTGTTTTAAAATCCCTTGTAGGGTACTTAATGAGTTATCGGTAGGTGAAGTTCGGTAGTTCATTAGGTATTCTACGGGATCATGTTATGCCTTACAGAGGGGTAAGGTGTGACATGGTTTCTGAATGAAAAATGGGCCATTAGGTGTCTAATTTCATTCTCAATTGGTCTCACACCAATTGGGTTGGTAAATTTTCAGTTTTAGTCCCTGAGAGGGACCTAGGTCAAGCTGCCAGAATAGTGACCCTAACCAATCCGAATTGCAATTTCATTCTACCAACTCAAACACACCACAAATAGTCCCAATTGACCATTTTCAAACTCAATCGAGTTCATTTGCATCATTTGACTATTTCCTCAATTTTTCCCAAATTTTTAAGATGCGCAAGAACCCTAATTACACAATTGTGCACACTAATGTAATTAAAATGTATAATCATTGTCTATACACCTAATTCACCTCAACTAGCCATTCAATTTCCCCAAATTCATTCAATTCACACCCCACCTAATGCTAGCTGAATTCCTAATTAATCCCCCATAGTTGTTTTCTTTTGATTTTTAGGTTGAAATCTAAATGAACTTAACTTAAAACATATGCTTTAACTAAAGAATTTCACTTTAAATACTTACCTCAATTTTGAAGTTCAATCAATCAATCAATTTCTTCTCTCTTTTCTTCTTTCTTTTCTCTTCAATCTCTTTCTTAAGTTGGGATAACAAGTTTTTATGAAGTGATTGAGGAAGAAATTAGGGTATAGTGGGGGATTTAAAGCTTGGAATAAGCTTTAATGGAAGTTCATCAATGGTGGTGCAAAGGGAGATGGGCAGCCAAACTTGGAGAGGAAGGAGAAGTGTGATTGGCTTTTTAATTTTTTTTGTGTATTTTTTTGTCTTATTAAGTGTTGTTAACTTGGTCAAAAAATGTGGGAACATGAAATTAATTTTGACATCACAATTGATGTCATCAACATGATACAATAAAACTTTTTCTTTTCTTTATCCATTTCCTTAATTTTTCATTAGTTCTTTAATTAAATTCTCAGCTCCTAAATTTTCATTTCTCTGATTTTATTGGACAGTTAGGTCAGGAGTCACCTCTAGGGGTGAATTGACCAAATTGCCCCTCGCCGGTCTATTCCGGTTTGTAAGTTATTCGATATTTCTTCCGGATCTCTGACCTAATTATTTGACCTACTTATTAGTTCTTTTTTGTGATTTTCTCTTTTTCACTAGGTTGGCAATAGTCCTAAGGATCGCGGTGTCACATTTTTCAGTTCAAAATTCGAGTTACGATGGCCTTCGCAGTCACTTCCCGGAAAGGTCACCCATCGCTGTTACTCCCGACTCATTTAACCTTTTATGTTCTGTTTTTCTTATTTATACTTAATTATCTGGCAATCACTAATTATTTACATTCAAGGCTTATCTAGGTGTCTTAGATGTGATTCTAATCTTCTTAATTGTCCGGACCGACACCGGTCACCGAAATAGTGAAATATACCAGGCTATGCATATAGGGGTGTTACACAAATTACCTGATTCTTGAACCCATGAAAATCTTAAACATAGTAGAACAACTTTCATGAGGAAAAAAAATCCAAATTCTGACCATTACCTAATCAAATTGCTAACCAAAGTTAACTCATCAAAACTGCCAGAACAAAAAATTGCCAAGAAATTTTGGATATTGACTAATTTGGCTAGTTATGGTAAAAGTGCCATAACTTGAGCTACAAAACTCCAAATGGACTGATTCAAAAATGGAATTAAATTCGAGACATTAAGGAACAACTTTGATGAAGAAAACTTAGCCAAATTCCCATTGTAAAATAGTTCAATGGAACAGTAAACATAGGTGCTAAAATCTGAAATTTTGGAATTACTTCTTGTGAGCCTTGAATTGCAATTGGCAATTAATACCAACAAGTTTATAACTCAAAATGTGGTATGACCATGTATTTAGAACTTGTACACCTATTAGTGATGAGATAGTTAAAATTTGCATGAATAGTAATGTTAATAGTAACCCCAATAACATCAAATATAAAAATCCAAAGCCTAAATGACTTACACCTAAATCATGTGGATAGGTAGATGGGGCTTGTATTCCCATCATAGAACACCTAATACCTTAGTAATATAACTTGAAATATGAAATGTAATTTACATAAATGGATTGTTAATTGTATAAATGAGGTAAAGTAGTCATTAGGACTTATGTCTCCATTGTAAATAGAATAACAATACCTTACATAATAAATGGCACATGAGAGGAAACAATGTGAATTATAAACACTTGTTCCCATCAAGAGAGAAAAGAAGAATGCATAAGTACAATGGTACATGAAAACAACTGATTTGAATTGTGATCAATATGGATGATATAATGAATGTATAAATTATGTAGAAATGTAATTAGGAAATTTATACTTCCATCATAACTAGAACTAAAATACTACAAAATATAAATAGAAAATATAATAAAATAATAAAACATATTAATAGTTAATGGTACTAATGTGCCTATGTATTACCTAGATGCGTGTGTTAGATTGGATAGATTGGCATGCCAATAGGGGATTGATTTAGCAGTACTACGTAAGATTTTATACCCGTATTCATGGCTTTATGCCCATATTTATAGCTTGTATCCCTGACTATTTGTTACCATGGCTTTTTAGCCATATTGATTGCATATGTAGTTGACGTTTTGCGTCCCATGGTATGATGGCCCGAGGCACCACGGTGTCCAGTTCTAGCTATATTGATTGCATACGTGGTTAACGTACGCATCCCATGGTATGACGGCTCGAGACACCATGGCGTTCAGTACTAGTTTATCCACTTATCCAGTTTAGTTAGCTTGTCATAGGTTACTTGGGCAGTGAAATTTGTTAAGAATAGTGGAAATTAAATGAATGAGTAAAAAGGACCTGAAATGAACTAGATTAGCTCTAAAAATTTTACTTGTTATATAACAATCCAAAACACCTAGAAAGTGTTTAGTGAAATGATAACAAGATTAGCAAAATAAATATAACTTAAATAAATATTACAAATGCATCTTCTATAATAATATGAATATAAATTCAATATTTTTATTAATTTTGAATATTGAATATTATTATTGTAAATTTATGAACTAAGCGCTTTTAAAGAGGAATTAAAGGATAAAAGATAGTTAATATTAGAAATTTTATATGAAATCAGAATAATTCTTAGCTATACAAATTTTGCTCCAATATTTATCTTTATTTGTATATATTATTTCCTTATCGTATTATTACACTACTAAGCAGAAATGCTTAGCGTGATGGATTGTTTCCCTCGCGTAGGTACTGAAGATAAAGCCCAGTGGACATTAAACTGAGATTTTAGAGTTTGAATCTGCAGAAGTGCCCAGGTTGTCACCTCCTCAATAATGCATGTAGATAGGGCTCATATAGGTCATAGTAATGTATTACGTACATCATAAATATTCCATATGTTGTATTGTAAATTATGAAATTGTATTTAATATGTATGTGATGTAAATTAATAAATTAGCTCGTTCATGTGTAATTAGTTTGTAGATCATGTAAATTAATGCAAATTTGAGAATTTTTATATATGAATGGAGTATGAATGGAAATGTATGAAAATAAATATGCAATTGAAATATATAAATGATATTTTAAATGATGAGATGATTATGATGAAAATATGAATGAAATTAGTGTATGGAATTATTATCGAAATTTTTAAACAGGTGAATATGGAGACACGCCAAATGATAATAGAATAGGGGAAACTCCATCAGTTTCTCTTTAGATATAAAATTTATTTTTAAAATATAACGAGAACAAAATTATTAAAGGAATAAAGTAAGATAAGATAGGGTACTTCGGCACCGAGTGTGACATACCTTGCTCGGTTTCACTATAGACCGGGTAAGGGGTGTTACATATTTTTATCTTGTGTGCATTTTCATCTTCATTTTATATTTATTTCATTTTCATTCATTTTAGAGAACATTTTGATTTTAGGAAAAAAGTTTCATTTCCACATTCATTTGAGTGAGTATTTTCTTTTCGCACTCATTTCAGGAAATGTTTTCATTTCAGGAAGCATTTTCATTTTCATTCCCATATTCATTTGAGTGAACATTTTTCATTTTACACTTGTTTTAGGAAATGTTTTCATTTTCATTGTTTTTTTTTATTAGTATCTTCACTTTCATTTTTCGTTTTGTTTTAATTTTTAATCCTTTTTTATTTATAGTTCCAATTCTAAATCATTTTCCATTTTTTTGAATCATCTATTTTTCATCCTCATTTCATTATCCCTAAAAAGTCATCACTAAACTAGCCTTTAATGACTCAATCGTTATTATGTATAGTTCATACCTAAGAGTTATCCCGAGTGAGAATAAGATTTCCCCAAGAGAGCAAAATCCCTATTGAGCGTAGGACTTCCCAATGGAAAGAAAAGAGAGAAAACATCCATAATGAGTAATGGATTTCTAATGAGAGTGACATTTCCTAGTGGGGAGAAAAGAAAGAAAACATCCCTAGAGAGAGTAGGATTCCCCTAAGAGGGAAAAATCTGTAATAAGAGTAGGATTTCCTAATGGAAAGAAAAGATTGAAAACACCTTAGTGAGAATATGATTTCCCCAAGAGAGAAAAATCCTGATTAGAGTGGGACTTTCTAACGGAGGAAAAAAAGAGAAAACATTCCTAATGAGAATAGGACTTCCCTAAGAGAGAAAAATCCCTGGTGGGAGTAGGATATCCCTAGTGAAGAAAAAAATAGAAAACATTCCAAGTGAGAGTAGAATTTCCCAAGTAGAGAGAGAGAGAACATCCCCAGTAAAAATAAAATTTCCTCAATGGAAAGTAAAAAGAAGCGAGAAACAAGGCAAAAGAATGGTCTATGGTGAAAAGTCAAGTCAAGAAAGAAAGAAACCAAAAGAAAAGAAATGAAGAAAATAGCGAAACTAAAGCAAAAGAGAAACAAAAATCAAGAGTGAGAAAACAAACAAAGTGAGTGAAGTGCCTAAGATCGAGGTTGTAGAGCCATAGAAATTTTAGTTTGAAAGGCTTAAAATTATTATTTTATTATGTATTAGAAAGTTTTTAAGATTTTAAATATTTAGTTTTAGTTCTATAATATTTTAATAATATCTAATTTAAAATAATTTTTCTAATATTTATTCAAATAATTTCAATTATATATGGTAATTCATAATTTTTTATAGTTTAAAGATACTTTGGACTAAATTGAAATGCCTTAAAAAGTATAGGGGCTGATTTGTAATTTTATTTGAAATTGAAAATGAATTATAAAAAAAAAAGATCAAAATGTAGACAAGCCTATGTTTTGCAGGCCAAAAGCCCCCTTCTTTTTTTATTCTTCCCTTTCCCTCCTTTGCTTTCCCAATGACTGAAGGCCAAACGCCACAAATGATGCATCCAGCTGGACAGGTGAGTCCTAATCCAAACTCGACCAGTGGTGATGGTGATGGAGGCAACGAATTTTCAATGGGACAGTGCAAGGAGGAGAGATTGTGAGGCATTGGGATCATACAACATTTCCTGCCATCTCTGGTGCTGGTTTGCCCTAATGTTAGTGGGGCCTAACTCGGCATACTCTAGGTTCCCTTTTTTACCAATCTCATTGGTTTTCGTGGAGTTTTTCAACCAACCTCATTGGTTTTCGTGGAGTTTTTCAATGAGGGAGAAAAAAGAAAAATTAAGATTTTGGGTAAAATCTCAACCATTTTGCGAACTGCCCAGACAATTTGAGATCAATAATAGACTCTCTATGACATAAGCTTCTTTTTGGCACCAACCACACCTTGATTGGACCTTGGATGACAAAGATGCCTATTAGATGGTTGAGAGCAGAGTTTTAAAAAACTGACATTGGGATCATGATCAATGGTCTCTTGGCATTCCAAATCCATCTTCAGATTAATGATAACTAATCGACATTCAGGACTACGTTTCTAGTCAGATGGCAGCACCCAATAGACTATCTTGGAAGGAAATCATGCTTATAGGCATTCCTAGTGTTTTCAAATGCTCTCGATGCATTCCAAATAGTAGAATCAACAAAGGTAAACCTTAACTCAACTAGTGTATTTTTTACCTAGAGCTAGGGTTGCTGATTAAATAGTAAAATATTCTTAGCATTTTAAAAATGATTAAAATGAATTGTAAGGATTTAAGGGCAATTTAATGCACCTTCAAGAATATTTTCGAATTTTCAAAGCTTAACAAATAATTAATGGATTGTATTAGAGTTAGGTACCTAAGCTTGAGGTGGAGAACTAAACTTCGATTAAATATTCCAGCAAGTCCTAGATGGACATATTAATGAGTGTTATGGGATTGAGGCCATTGTGAGGTTGTTATTACCCATATTTATGTGTTTTCTTCACACGGGGGGCTAGATCCTAGGTATAAAAGATACTTTGCTGAAACTTTAGCAAAATCCTAGGACTGTTATTACTACTTTTGTAGTAGGAATATATATTTGTCAATCATCTGACAAACATTAGTGTGTCTGTATAAGACTACTTTCTCTTTCCTAGCTAAATCAGTAGTTATTTGGTCGAGCAGTCCGTGAGTAAAACCTTCTTTGAATCATTTTCAATTAATGTTTAAATTTTTTTCTTTGCACACTCATGCATGCAAAATTTATTTTACTACACACACATATATAATACGTGTTGCATATGTCATGCACCTGTTGCATAAATTTGCATATAAGTTTGTGATGTGCAGTAATTCATGAATGATCCTTTGGTTTCCAATTGGACAAATAGCTATGATGATGGATATTTATGTTATGTTACATGACGTTATAAGACAAGGTGAGGCCCATTATATGCCCTTGGCACTATGTGTATGTGAGAAGACTAGGAAATGCCCAATCTATGCCCTTAGTGTTAGTTGTATGCCTTAGAGCCATACTTTAATGTTGTGATTTTAAAGTTCTAATACCCAATAATGAGAATTATTATTTCATTTTTAAATTAATAGTTTGTATTTATTTGAATAAGTCCATTAGTACCTTGTTATAAATTTCATTCTCAAAAGTGGAGAATATGAGTGACAAAATTGTATAGTACAAGTATTATAAATATTTTGTTCACAGCCAAGGATACTTTGTTAGGCATTGATCTATCCAGCTAGGCTATCACCTCCTTTTATCTCCATGGATAACTATGAGATGCTAATGAAAAAACAAAAAAATAGTGAGTTGTGCTATCTAACATTACAATGTCAAGACAAATACAGTAGACACTTATAAGATAAGTAGGTTGAACAAGTGATGCATAGATGATAATCATATGGAGTTTACTTTTATCATTGAATTGTTATCTAGATCATAATAGTGCATATAATCCCTTGACCTAAAATGACAAGGTTATCTCATGTATATATGGGTTGAGATTGACACTACTTATACACTTGTACAAAATATGTATGAGTGTAACAACATATGTTGGCTTTGATTAGTTATACATGGAGATAGGTGTTTGAGAAAATAGAAGAGAATTTATGGATGAAGAAGAGAAATTGTGATGGAAAAGCTTGATTCACTCTGTCAAGCTTGGTATGTAGTTATACATCTGTGCAGGATACAAATTTGGAAGACAATGATTCTAGTCACATTATTATAGTTGATTATAATCTATAATTTAGCCAAAAATATAGCAGCTAAAAGAGGAACACATCAAGATAATCAAATCAAGATTAAAGGAGCGGAAGCATGAAAAACACAAGTTTAGATCTTTAAAATTCAAAATTTTTCCTCTAGGGTCACACGCATCATGCAAGATTTATTTTTATCTATTTGATTTCAATGATAAACAACATATTAAAAATTTGCTCTGATAGCACTAAAACATGTCACACCTTGCCTCTCTGTAAGGCATAACATTATCTCGTAGTATACCTAATGAATTACTGACTCCATCTATCAATAACCCATTATATACACTATAAGGAATTTTAAAATAATTTTCTTACTTTTTGAAAGTGGTGAGCATTTCTAGTAGGCATTAAAAACTTTTAATTGAAGTTTAAAAGTTATGTAAATTTTTTTGTCCACTTTTATTTTTTCGCAAATTTTAGAAAAATTTCGACACAGTGCCGGCTATAATTGAGAAAAACCAAAATTTTTATCTGTAGAAAACACTTCCAAATACACCACTTCAACCAATCTCAACCACCATTAAAACTCAAGTCAACATAATTTTCCCCAATTTCCACAATTTAAATCAATTTCAAACTCAAATAATTCAGAAATAATACTAAATAGTTTTCATTCACATTCCATTCAAGAAACATTAATTTACATTCATCAGTCTAAATTAAATCAGAAAATCAAAAATAATATTATTACAAAATCTGTATAATTGCTCACGACCAATTTACAAATATACATACAGTTACATACATCAAAATAAATATGTACAATCAGGGCATAAAATTATACCCACAAAGGCCCGTAAATAGCTCTGAAATCCTCAAGACTCACTCCATTTGCTCTACTAGTCTGCCTATCTGACAATAAATACCATCACGAGTACTATGACTCAGTGGTGCACAATATACTAAAATACAATTTTATGTGTAAATCAAATCATATTTATTCAATTATGATGCTGAAAATGAAAAGCATATACAAAACACAATTTATACTTTTAGTCAGACATACTTATTTTGGAAATCACAAAACAAATTTCATACGATTATATCATGCCATCATTACAATGTTCATCTCAATACCCAGGCTTATGAGGAATCTCAATGCTAGCTAGCTCAATCTATGGGTGCCCATTCAATTTCTTCTTCTACTAGCACACACCTTAACACTTCAGCCAGAGAGGGAATCAAAATTTAAAACTAATTCCTCCCACTAGTCATGCTAGTGAGGCATTCAAATATATGGTCATGACACAATGGTTTCAAAACTATCTTAGCAATTTACTAAACATTTATTGACAATTCAAACACATGTAATTAAATTCCAACAATTTAGGTCAAAAGTATAATATTCATTTCAGTCACAAATTTGCAATCAAAATAAATCATAATTTATTCATCAAAACAAAGTGCCAAAGAGAATTTACAGAAAGATTTTAGGTTGTGCACAAACCTTGTACGAATCGCCTCTCAGCCATGCCTCGGTGAGTCAAATTCTTTTTCAATATTCTTTTCAACTGAAACACACAATTTTATAGTGTTTCAGTATCACAACTTATAATAAATCCAATAAATAAATTCATAATTACTTATGTCTAGCCCTAATATGCTTAAATTAACGTTCTTTGCAAATTTGTATTTTGGGGTTACTATTCACGATACTATTCAAGTTAAATTGCTAACTTTCTTATGCTTAATAGATATGCAAATTTCAATTTCACCCACATACCACATTTTGGTTGCTTTATTTTTTGCTTATGGTTGCCCCTTCAATTTTTAGATCTCCTAGGCACAATTTCAAATTTTTAGTTTTAATGTCCTATTTTGCACTGTTCCATTGGTCATGTTGCCATGGGAATTTGGCTAATTGTTCTTCATAGAAGTTGTTCCTTATTGTGTTAGCATGTATCCCCATTTTGTATCAATCCATTCTGAGTTTTTTAGCGCAAGATATGGCCTTTTGAACATGGCTGGCCGGATTGGTCTAATCCAAATTTCTAGGCACCTAATTTGGTTGTGGCAGTTTTGGACCACTAATTTTAGGTAGAAAAATGATTGGGTTGTGGGCAGAATTTGGGTTTGTGTTCTACATGAAAGTTGTAGTGCTATGTCATACCTTTCCAATGCCATAATAATCAGGTCATTTGGACCTATATAGACCAAGTTATGGGCAAATGAACAAACACTGTTCATTTGGTCATTTTCGTACAGTGGCAATGCACTACACTCGGGTTTGACCTAATTTTTCACTATGTTAATGTCATTTTCTGGGCATGGTTTCTGAATGAAAAATGGGTCATTAGGTGTCTAATTTCATTCTCAATTGGTCTCACACCAATTGGGTTGGTAAATTTTCAGTTTTAGTCCCTAAGAGGGACCTAGGTCAAGCCGAATAGTGACCCTAACCAATCCGAATTGCAATTTCATTCTACCAATTCAAACACACCACAAATAGTCCCAATTGACCATTTTCAAACTCAGTCAAGTTCATTTGCATCATTTGACCATTTCCTCAATTTTTCCCAAATTTTTAAGATGCTCAAGAACCCTAATTACACAATTGTACACATTAATGTAATTAAAATGTATAATCATTGTCTATACACCTAATTCACCTCAACTAGCCATTCAATTTCCCCAAATTCATTCAATTCACACCCCACCTAATGCTAGCTGAATTCCTAATTAATCCCCCATAGTTTTTTTCTTTTGATTTTTAGGTTGAAATCTAAATGAACTTAACTTAAAACATATGCTTTAACTAAAGAATTTCACTTTAAATACTTACCTCAATTTTGAAGTTCAATCAATCAATTTCTTCTCTCTTTTCTTCTTTCTTTTCTCTTCAATCTCCTTCTTAAGTTGGGATAACAAGTTTTTATGAAGTGATTGAGGAAGAAATTAGGGTTTAGTGGGGGATTTAAAGCTTGGAATAAGCTTTAATGGAAGTTCATCAATGGTGGTGCTAAGGGAGATGGGCAGCCAAACTTGGAGAGGAAGGAGAAGTGTGATTGGCTTTTTAATTTTTTTTGTGTATTTTTATGTCTTATTAAGTGTTGTTAACTTGGTCAAAAAATGTGGGAAAATGAAATTAATTTTGACATCACAATTGATGTCATCAACATGATACAATAAAAATTTTTCTATTATTTTTCAATTTCCTTAATTTTTCAATAGTTCTTTAATTTAATTTTCGATTCCAAAATTTTCATTTCTTCGATTTTACTGGACAGTTAGGTCAGGAGTCACCTCTAGATGTGAATTGACCAATTTGGCCCTCGCCGGTCTGATCTGGTTTGCAAGTTATTCGATATTTCTTCCGAATCTCTGACCTAATTATTTGACCTACTTATTAGTTCTTTTCTGTGATTTTCTCTTTTCACTAGGTTGGCAATAGTCCTGAGGATCGCGGCGTCACATTTTTCAGTTCAAAATTCGAGTTACGATTGCCTTCGCAGTCACTTCCTTGAATAGTCACCCATCGCTGTGACTCCCAACTCATTTAAACTTTATGTTCTGTTTTTCTTATTTATACTTAATTATCTGAAAATCACTAATTATTTACGTTCAAGGCTTATCTAGGTGTCTTAGATGTGATTCTAATCTTCTTAATTATTCGGACCGACACCGGTCACCGGAATAGTGAAATATACCAGGCTATGCATATAGGGGTGTTACACAAATTACCTGATTCTTGAACCCATGAAAATCTTAGACATAGTAGAGAAACTTTCATGAGGAAAAAAAATCCAAATTCTGACCATTACCTAATCAAATTGCTAACCAAAGTTAACTCATCAAAACTGCCAAAACAAAAAATTGCCCAGAAATTTTGGATATTGACTAATTCGGCTAGTTATGGTAAAAGTGCCATAACTTGAGCTACAAAAATCCAAATGGACTGATTCAAAAACGGAATTAAAGTAGAGACATTAAGGAACAACTTTGATGAAGAAAACTTAGCCAAATTCCCATTGTAAAATAGTCCAATGGAATAGTAAACATAGGTGCTAAAATCTGAAATTTTGGAATTACTTCTTGTGAGCCTTGAATTGCAATTGTTAATTAATGCCAACAAGTTTATAACTCAAAATGTGGTATGACCATGTATTTAGAACTTGTATACCTATTAGTGATGAGATAGTTAAAATTTGCATGAATAGTAATGTTAATAGTAACCCCAATAACATCAAATATAAAAATCCAAAACCTAAATGGCTTACACCTAAATCATGTGGATAGGTAGATGGGGCTTGTATTCCCATCATAGAACACATAATACCTTAGTAATATTACTTGAAATATGAAATGTAATTTACATAAATGGATTGTTAATTGTATAAATGAGGTAAAGTAGTCATTAGGACTTATGTCTCCATTATAAATAGAATAATAATACCTTACATAATAAATGGCACATGAGAGGAAACAATGTGAATTATAAACACTTGTTCCCATCAAGAGAAAAGAAGAATGCTTAAGTACAATGGTACATGAAAACAACTAATTTGAATTGTGATCAATATGGATGATATAATGAATGTATAAATTATGTAGAAATGTAATTAGGAAATTTATACTTCCATCATAACTAGAACTAAAATACTACAAAATATAAATAGAAAATATAATAAAATAATAAAACATATTGATACTTAATGGTACTAATGTGCCTATGTATTACCTAGATACGTGTGTTAGATTGGATAGATTGGCATGCCAATAGGGGATTGATTTAGCAGTACTACGTAAGATTTTACACCTGTATTCATGGCTTTATGCCCATATTTATAGCTTGTATCACGACTATTTGTTACCATGGCTTTTTAGCCATATCGATTGCATACGTAGTTGACATTTTGCGTCCCATGGTATGATGGCCCGAGGCACCACGGTGTCCAGTTCTAGCTATATTGATTGCATACATGGTTAACGTACGCGTCCCATGGTATGACAGCTCGAGACACCATGGTGTTCAGTACTAGTTTACCCACTTATCCAGTTTAGTTAGCTTGTCATAGGTTACTTGGGCAAGAAATTTGTTAAGAATAGTGGAAATTAAATGAATGAGTAAAAGGATCTGAAATGAACTAGATTAGCTCTAAAAATTTTACTTATTATATAACAATCCAAAACACCTAGAAAGTGTTTAGTGAAATGATAACAAGATTAGCAAAATAAATATAACTTAAATAAATATTACAAATGCATCTTCTATAATAATATGAATATAAATTCAATATTTTTATTTATTTTGAATATTGAATATTATTACTGTAAATTTATGAACTAAGCGCTTCTAAAGAGGAATTAAAGGATAAAAGATAGTTAATATTAGAAATTTTATATGAAATCAGAATAATTCTTAACCATACAAATTTTGTTCCATTATTTATCTTTATTTGTATATATTATTTCCTTATCGTATTATTACACTACTAAGCAGAAATGCTTAGCGCGATGGATTGTTTCCCTCGTGTAGGTACTGAAGATAAAGACCAGTGGACATTAAACTAGGATTTTAGAGTTTGAATCTGCAGAAGTGCCCAGGTTGTCACCTCCTCAATAATGCATATAGATAGGGCTCATATAGGTCATAGTAATGTATTACGTACATCATAGATATTCCTATGTTGTATTGTAAATTATGAAATTGTATTTAATATGTATGTGATGTAAATTAATAAATTAGCTCTTTCATGTGTAATTAGTTTGTAGATCATGCAAATTAATGCAAATTTGAGAATTTTTATATATGAATTGAGTATGAATGGAAATGTATGAAAATAAATGTGCAGTTGAAATATATAAATGATATTTTAAATGATAAGATGATTATGATGAAGATATGAATGAAATTAGTGTATGAAATTATTATCGAAATTTTTAAACAGGTGAATATGGAGACATGCCAAACTATAATAGAATAGGGGAAACTCTGTCAGTTTCTCTTTAGATATAAAATTTATTTTTAAAATATAACGAGAACAAAATTATTAAAGGAATAAAGTAAGATAAGATAGGGTGCTCCGGCACCGAGTGTGACATACCTTGCTCGGTTGCACTATAGACCAGGTAAGGGCTGTTACATATTTTTATCTTGTGTGCATTTTCATCTTCAATTTATATTTATTTCATTTTCATTCATTTTAGAGAACATTTTGATTTTAGGAAAAAAGTTTCATTTCCACATTCATTTGAGTGAATATTTTCTTTTCGCACTCATTTCAGGAAACGTTTTCATTTCAGGAAGCATTTTCATTTTCATTCCCATATTCATTTGAGTGAACATTTTTCATTTTACACTTGTTTTAGGAAATGTTTTCATTTTCATTGTTTTTTTTTATTAGTATCTTCACTTTCATTTTTCGTTTGTTTTAATTTTTAATCCTTTTTTATTTATAGTTCCAATTCTAAATCATTTTCCATTTTTTTGAATCATCTATTTTTCATCCTCATTTCATTATCCCTAAAAAGTCATCACTAAACTAGCCTTTAATGAGTCAATCGTTATTACGTATAGTTCATACCTAAGAGAGAAACATCCCGAGTGAGAATAAGATTTCCCCAAGAGAGCAAAATCCCTATTGAGCGTGGGACTTCCCAATGGAAAGAAAAGAGAGAAAACATCCATAATGAGTAATGGATTTCTAATGAGAGTGACATTTCCTAGTGGGGAGAAAAGAAAGAAAACATCCCTAGAGAGAGTAGGATTCCCCTAAGAGGGAAAAATCTGTAATAAGAGTAGGATTTCCTAATGGAAAGAAAAGATTGAAAACACCTTAGTGAGAATATGATTTCCCCAAGAGAGAAAAATCCTAATTAGAGTGGGATTTTCCAATGGAGGAAAAAAAGTGAAAACATTCCTAGTGAGAATAGGACTTCCCTAAGGGAGAAAAATCCCTGGTGGGAGTAGGATATCCCTAGTGAAGAAAAAAATAGAAAACATTCCAAGTGAGAGTAGAATTTCCCAAGTAGAGAGAGAGAGAACATCCCCAGTAAAAATAAAATTTCCTCAATGGAAAGTAAAAAGAAGCGAGAAACAAGGCAAAAGAATGGTCTATGGTGAAAAGTCAAGTCAAGAAAGAAAGAAACCAAAAGAAAAGAAATGAAGAAAATAGCGAAACTAAAGCAAAAGAGAAACAAAAATCAAGAGTGAGAAAACAAACAAAGTGAGTGAAGTGCCTAAGATCGAGGTTGTAGAGCCATAGAAATTTTAGTTTGAAAGGCTTAAAATTATTATTTTATTATGTATTAGAAAGTTTTTAAGATTTTAAATATTTAGTTTTAGTTCTATAATATTTTAATAATATCTAATTTAAAATAATTTTTCTAATATTTATTCAAATAATTTCAATTATATATGGTAATTCATAATTTTTTATAGTTTAAAGATACTTTGGACTAAATTGAAATGCCTTAAAAAGTATAGGGGCTGATTTGTAATTTTATTTGAAATTGAAAATGAATTATAAAAAAAAAAGATCAAAATGTAGACAAGCCTATGTTTTGCAGGCCAAAAGCCCCCTTCTTTTTTTATTCTTCCCTTTCCCTCCTTTGCTTTCCCAATGACTGAAGGCCAAACGCCACCAATGATGCATCCAGCTGGACAGGTGAGTCCTAATCCAAACTCGACCAGTGGTGATGGTGATGGAGGCAACGAATTTTCAATGGGACAGTGCAAGGAGGAGAGATTGTGAGGCATTGGGATCATACAACATTTCCTGCCATCTCTGGTGCTGGTTTGCCCTAATGTTAGTGGGGCCTAACTCGGCATACTCTAGGTTCCCTTTTTTACCAATCTCATTGGTTTTCGTGGAGTTTTTCAACCAACCTCATTGGTTTTCGTGGAGTTTTTCAATGAGGGAGAAAAAAGAAAAATTAAGATTTTGGGTAAAATCTCAACCATTTTGCGAACTGCCCAGACAATTTGAGATCAATAATAGACTCTCTATGACATAAGCTTCTTTTTGGCACCAACCACACCTTGATTGAACCTTGGATGACAAAGATGCCTATTAGATGGCTGAGAGCAGATTTTTTAAAAACTGACATTGGGATCATGATCAATGGTCTCTTGGCATTCCAAATGCATCTTCATATTAATGATAACTAATCGACATTCAGGACTACGTTTCTAGTCAGATGGCAGCACCCAATAGACTATCTTGGAAGGAAATCATGCTTATAGGCATTCCTAGTGTTTTCAAATGCTCTCGATGCATTCCAAGTAGTAGAATCAACAAAGGTAAACCTTAACTCAACTAGTGTATTTTTTACCTAGAGCTAGGGTTGCTGATTAAATAGTAAAATATTCTTAGCATTTTAAAAATGATTAAAATGAATTGTAAGGATTTAAGGGCAATTTAATGCACCTTCAAGAATATTTTCGAATTTTCAAAGCTTAACAAATAATTAATGGATTGTATTAGAGTTAGGTACCTAAGCTTGAGGTGGAGAACTAAACTTCGATTAAATATTCCAGCAAGTCCTAGATGGACATATTAATGAGTGTTATGGGATTGAGGCCATTGTGAGGTTGTTATTACCCATATTTATGTGTTTTCTTCACACGGGGGGCTAGATCCTAGGTATAAAAGATACTTTGCTGAAACTTTAGCAAAATCCTAGGACTGTTATTACTACTTTTGTAGTAGGAATATATATTTGTCAATCATCTGACAAACATTAGTGTGTCTGTATAAGACTACTTTCTCTTTCCTAGCTAAATCAGTAGTTATTTGGTCGAGCAGTCCGTGAGTAAAACCTTCTTTGAATCATTTTCAATTAATGTTTAAATTTTTTTCTTTGCACACTCATGCATGCAAAATTTATTTTACTACACACACATATATAGTACGTGTTGCATATGTCATGCACCTGTTGCATAAATTTGCATATAAGTTTGTGATGTGCAGTAATTCATGAATGATCCTTTGGTTTCCAATTGGACAAATAGCTATGATGATGGATATTTATGTTATGTTACATGACGTTATAAGACAAGGTGAGGCCTATTATATGCCCTTGGCACTATGTGTATGTGAGAAGACTAGGAAATGCCCAATCTATGCCCTTAGTGTTAGTTGTATGCCTTAGAGCCATACTTTAATGTTGTGATTTTAAAGTTCTAATACCCAATAATGAGAATTATTATTTCATTTTTAAATTAATAGTTTGTATTTATTTGAATAAGTCCATTAGTACCTTGTTATAAATTTCATTCTCAAAAGTGGAGAATATGAGTGACAAAATTATATAGTACAAGTATTATAAATATTTTGTTCACAGCCAAGGATACTTTGTTAGGCATTGATCTATCCAGCTAGGCTATCACCTCCTTTTATCTCCATGGATAACTATGAGATGCTAATGAAAAAAAAAAAAAAATAGTGAGTTGTGCTATCTAACATTACAATGTCAAGACAAATACAGTAGACACTTATAAGATAAGTAGGTTGAACAAGTGATGCATAGATGATAATCATATGGAGTTTACTTTTATCATTGAATTGTTATCTAGATCATAATAGTGCATATAATCCCTTGACCTAAAATGACAAGGTTATCTCATGTATATATGGTTTGAGATTGACACTACTTATACACTTGTACAAAATATGTATGAGTGTAACAACATATGTTGGCTCTGATTAGTTATACATGGAGATAGGTGTTTGAGAAAAAAGAAGAGAATTTGTGGATGAAGAAGAGAAATTGTGATGGAAAAGCTTGATTCACTCTGTCAAGCTTGGTATGTAGTTATACATCTGTGTAGGATACAAATTTGGAAGACAATGATTCTAGTCACATTATTATAGTTGATTATAATCTATAATTTAGCCAAAAATATAGCAGCTAAAAGAGGAACACATCAAGATAATCAAATCAAGATTAAAGGAGCGGAAGCATGAAAAACACAAGTTTAGATCTTTAAAATTCAAAATTTTTCCTCTAGGGTCACACGCATCATGCAAGATTTATTTTTATCTATTTGATTTCAATGATAAACAACATATTAAAAATTTGCTCTGATAGCACTAAAACATGTCACACCTTGCCTCTCTGTAAGGCATAACATTATCTCGTAGTATACCTAATGAATTACTGACTCCATCTATCAATAACCCATTATATACACTATAAGGAATTTTAAAATAATTTTCTTACTTTTTGAAAGTGGTGAGCATTTCTAGTAGGCATTAAAAACTTTTAATTGAAGTTTAAAAGTTATGTAAATTTTTTTGTCCACTTTTATTTTTTCGCAAATTTTAGAAAAATTTCGACAGAGTGCCGGCTATAATTGAGAAAAACCAAAATTTTTATCTATAGAAAACACTTCCAAATACACCACTTCAACCAATCTCAACCACCATTAAAACTCAAGTCAACATAATTTTCCCCAATTTCCACAATTTAAATCAATTTCAAACTCAAATAATTCAGAAATAATACTAAATAGTTTTCATTCACATTCCATTCAAGAAACATTAATTTACATTCATCAGTCTAAATTAAATCAGAAAATAAAAAATAATATTATTACAAAATCTGTATAATTGCTCACGACCAATTTACAAATATACATACAGTTACATACATCAAAATAAATATGTACAATCAGGGCATAAAATTATACCCGACAAAAGGACCAGAAATAGCTCTGAAATCCTCAGCAGCTCACTCCACTGCTCTACTAGTCTCTCTATCTGTGACAAGAATAAATCATCACGAGTACTATGACTCAGTGGTGCACAATATACTAAAATACAATTTTATGTATAAATCAAATCATATTTATTCAATTATGATGCTGAAAATGAAAAGCATATACAAAACACAATTTATACTTTTAGTCAGACATACTTATTTTGGAAATCACAAAACAAATTTCAGAAAAAAATATAGTTATATCATGCCATCATTACAATGTTCATCTCAATACCCAGAGGCTTATGAGGAATCTCAATGCTAGCTAGCTCAATCTATGGGTGCCCATTCAATTTCTTCTTCTACTAGCACACACCTTAACACTTCAGCCAGAGAGGGAATCAAAATTTAAAACTAATTCCTCCCACTAGTCATGCTAGTGAGGCATTCAAATATATGGTCATGACACAATGGTTTCAAAACTATCTTAGCAATTTACTAAACATTTATTGACAATTCAAACACATGTAATTAAATTCCAACAATTTAGGTCAAAAGTATAATATTCATTTCAGTCACAAATTTGCAATCAAAATAAATCATAATTTATTCATCAAAACAAAGTGCCAAAGAGAATTTACAGAAAGATTTTAGGTTGTGCACAAACCTTGTACGAATCGCCTCTAAGCCATGACTCGGTGATTCAAATTCTTTTTCAATATTCTTTTCAACTGAAATACACAATTTTATAGTGTTTCAGTATCACAACTTATAATAAATCCAATAAATAAATTCATAATTACTTATGTCTAGCCCTAATATGCTTAAATTAACGTTCTTTGCAAATTTGTATTTTGGGGTTACTATTCACGATACTATTCAAGTTAAATTGCTAACTTTCTTATGCTTAATAGATATGCAAATTTCAATTTCACCCACATACCACATTTTGGTTGCTTTATTTTTTGCTTATGGTTGCCCCTTCAATTTTTAGATCTCCTAGGCACAATTTCAAATTTTTAGTTTTAATGTCCTATTTTGCACTGTTCCATTGGTCATGTTGCCATGGGAATTTGGCTAATTGTTCTTCATAGAAGTTGTTCCTTATTGTCTTAGCATTAATCCCCCTTTTGAATCACTCCATTCAGAGTTTTGTAGCCCAAGATATGGCCTTTTGAACATGGCTGGCCGGATTGGTCTAATCCAAATTTCTAGGCACCTAATTTGGTTCTGGCAGTTTTGGACCACTAATTTTAGGTAGAAAAATGATTGGGTTGTGGGCAGAATTTGGGTTTGTGTTCTACATGAAAGTTGTAGTGCTATGTCATACCTTTCCAATGCCATAATAATCAGGTCATTTGGACCTATATAGACCAAGTTATGGGCAAATGAACAAACACTGTTCATTTGGTCATTTTCGTACAGTGGCAATGCACTACACTCGGGTTTGACCTAATTTTTCACTATGTTAATGTCATTTTCTGGGCATGGTTTCTGAATGAAAAATGGGTCATTAGGTGTCTAATTTCATTCTCAATTGGTCTCACACCAATTGGGTTGGTAAATTTTCAGTTTTAGTCCCTAAGAGGGACCTAGGTCAAGCTGCCAGAATAGTGACCCTAACCAATCCGAATTGCAATTTCATTCTACCAATTCAAACACACCACAAATAGTCCCAATTGACCATTTTCAAACTCAGTCAAGTTCATTTGCATCATTTGACCATTTCCTCAATTTTTCCCAAATTTTTAAGATGCTCAAGAACCCTAATTACACAATTGTACACATTAATGTAATTAAAATGTATAATCATTGTCTATACACCTAATTCACCTCAACTAGCCATTCAATTTCCCCAAATTCATTCAATTCACACCCCACCTAATGCTAGCTGAATTCCTAATTAATCCCCCATAGTTTTTTTCTTTTGATTTTTAGGTTGAAATCTAAATGAACTTAACTTAAAACATATGCTTTAACTAAAGAATTTCACTTTAAATACTTACCTCAATTTTGAAGTTCAATCAATCAATTTCTTCTCTCTTTTCTTCTTTCTTTTCTCTTCAATCTCCTTCTTAAGTTGGGATAACAAGTTTTTATGAAGTGATTGAGGAAGAAATTAGGGTTTAGTGGGGGATTTAAAGCTTGGAATAAGCTTTAATGGAAGTTCATCAATGGTGGTGCTAAGGGAGATGGGCAGCCAAACTTGGAGAGGAAGGAGAAGTGTGATTGGCTTTTTAATTTTTTTTGTGTATTTTTATGTCTTATTAAGTGTTGTTAACTTGGTCAAAAAATGTGGGAAAATGAAATTAATTTTGACATCACAATTGATGTCATCAACATGATACAATAAAACTTTTTCTTTTATTTTTCCATTTCCTTAATTTTTCATTAGTTCTTTAATTAAATTCTCAGCTCCTAAATTTTCATTTCTCCGATTTTATTGGACAGTTAGGTCAGGAGTCACCTCTAGGGATGAATTGACCAAATTGCCCCTCGCCGGTCTATTCCGGTTTGCAAGTTATTCGATATTTCTTCCGAATCTCTGACCTAATTATTTGACCTACTTATTAGTTCTTTTCTGTGATTTTCTCTTTTTCACTAGGTTGGCAATAGTCCTGAGGATCGCGGCGTCACATTTTTCAGTTCAAAATTCGAGTTACGATTGCCTTCGCAGTCACTTCCTTGAATAGTCACCCATCGCTGTGACTCCCAACTCATTTAAACTTTATGTTCTGTTTTTCTTATTTATACTTAATTATCTGAAAATCACTAATTATTTACGTTCAAGGCTTATCTAGGTGTCTTAGATGTGATTCTAATCTTCTTAATTATTCGGACCGACACCGGTCACCGGAATAGTGAAATATACCAGGCTATGCATAAAGGGGTGTTACACAAATTACCTGATTCTTGAACCCATGAAAATCTTAGACATAGTAGAGCAACTTTCATGAGGAAAAAAAATCCAAATTCTGACCATTACCTAATCAAATTGCTAACCAAAGTTAACTCATCAAAGCACAAAACAAAAATTGCCCAGAAATTTTGGATATTGACTAATTCGGCTAGTTATGGTAAAAGTGCCATAACTTGAGCTACAAAAATCCAAATGGACTGATTCAAAAACGGAATTAAAGTAGAGACATTAAGGAACAACTTTGATGAAGAAAACTTAGCCAAATTCCCATTGTAAAATAGTCCAATGGAATAGTAAACATAGGTGCTAAAATCTGAAATTTTGGAATTACTTCTTGTGAGCCTTGAATTGCAATTGTTAATTAATGCCAACAAGTTTATAACTCAAAATGTGGTATGACCATGTATTTAGAACTTGTATACCTATTAGTGATGAGATAGTTAAAATTTGCATGAATAGTAATGTTAATAGTAACCCCAATAACATCAAATATAAAAATCCAAAACCTAAATGGCTTACACCTAAATCATGTGGATAGGTAGATGGGGCTTGTTTTCCCATCATAGAACACATAATACCTTAGTAATATTACTTGAAATATGAAATGTAATTTACATAAATGGATTGTTAATTGTATAAATGAGGTAAAGTAGTCATTAGGACTTATGTCTCCATTATAAATAGAATAATAATACCTTACATAATAAATGGCACGTGAGAGGAAACAATGTGAATTATAAACACTTGTTCCCATCAAGAGAGAAAAGAAGAATGCTTAAGTACAATGGTACATGAAAACAACTAATTTGAATTGTGATCAATATGGATGATATAATGAATGTATAAATTTTGTAGAAATGTAATTAGGAAATTTATACTTCCATCATAACTAGAACTAAAATACTACAAAATATAAATAGAAAATATAATAAAATAATAAAACATATTAATACTTAATGGTACTAATGTGCCTATGTATTACCTAGATACGTGTGTTAGATTGGATAGATTGGCATGCCAATAGGGGATTGATTTAGCAGTACTACGTAAGATTTTACACCTGTATTCATGGCTTTATGCCCATATTTATAGCTTGTATCCCTGACTATTTGTTACCATGGCTTTTTAGCCATATCGATTGCATACGTAGTTGACATTTTGCGTCCCATGGTATGATGGCCCGAGGCACCACGGTGTCCAGTTCTAGCTATATTGATTGCATACATGGTTAACGTACGCGTCCCATGGTATGACAGCTCGAGACACCATGGTGTTCAGTACTAGTTTACCCACTTATCCAGTTTAGTTAGCTTGTCATAGGTTACTTGGGCAGTAAAATTTGTTAAGAATAGTGGAAATTAAATGAATGAGTAAAAAGGATCTGAAATGAACTAGATTAGCTCTAAAAATTTTACTTATTATATAACAATCCAAAACACCTAGAAAGTGTTTAGTGAAATGATAACAAGATTAGCAAAATAAATATAACTTAAATAAATATTACAAATGCATCTTCTATAATAATATGAATATAAATTCAATATTTTTATTTATTTTGAATATTGAATATTATTACTGTAAATTTATGAACTAAGCGCTTCTAAAGAGGAATTAAAGGATAAAAGATAGTTAATATTAGAAATTTTATATGAAATCAGAATAATTCTTAACCATACAAATTTTGTTCCATTATTTATCTTTATTTGTATATATTATTTCCTTATCGTATTATTACACTACTAAGCAGAAATGCTTAGCGCGATGGATTATTTCCCTCGTGTAGGTACTGAAGATAAAGCCCAGTGGACATTAAACTAGGATTTTAGAGTTTGAATCAGAAGTGCCTGTTGTCACCTCCTCAATAATGCATATAGATAGGGCTCATATAGGTCATAGTAATGTATTACGACATCATAGATATTCCCTATGTTGTATTGTAAATTATGAAATTGTATTTAATTTGTATGTGATGTAAATTAATAAATTAGCTCTTTCATGTGTAATTAGTTTGTAGATCATGCAAATTAATGCAAATTTGAGAATTTTTATATATGAATTGAGTATGAATGGAAATGTATGAAAATAAATGTGCAGTTGAAATATATAAATGATATTTTAAATGATAAGATGATTATGATGAAGATATGAATGAAATTAGTGTATGAAATTATTATCGAAATTTTTAAACAGTGAATATGGAGACATGCCAAACTATAATAGAATAGGAAACTCACGCTTTCTCTTTAGATATAAAATTTATTTTTAAAATATAACGAGAACAAAATTATTAAAGGAATAAAGTAAGATAAGATAGGGTGCTCCGGCACCGAGTGTGACATACCTTGCTCGGTTGCACTATAGACCGTAGGTATACATATTTTTATCGTGTGTGCATTTTCATCTTCAATTTATATTTATTTCATTTTCATTCATTTTAGAGAACATTTTGATTTTAGGAAAAAAGTTTCATTTCCACATTCATTTGAGTGAATATTTTCTTTTCGCACTCATTTCAGGAAACGTTTTCATTTCAGGAAGCATTTTCATTTTCATTCCCATATTCATTTGAGTGAACATTTTTCATTTTACACTTGTTTTAGGAAATGTTTTCATTTTCATTGTTTTTTTTTATTAGTATCTTCACTTTCATTTTTCGTTTGTTTTAATTTTTAATCCTTTTTTATTTATAGTTCCAATTCTAAATCATTTTCCATTTTTTTGAATCATCTATTTTTCATCCTCATTTCATTATCCCTAAAAAGTCATCACTAAACTAGCCTTTAATGAGTCAATCGTTATTATGTATAGTTCATACCTAAGAGAGAAACATCCCGAGTGAGAATAAGATTTCCCCAAGAGAGCAAAATCCCTATTGAGCGTGGGACTTCCCAATGGAAAGAAAAGAGAGAAAACATCCATAATGAGTAATGGATTTCTAATGAGAGTGACATTTCCTAGTGGGGAGAAAAGAAAGAAAACATCCCTAGAGAGAGTAGGATTCCCCTAAGAGGGAAAAATCTGTAATAAGAGTAGGATTTCCTAATGGAAAGAAAAGATTGAAAACACCTTAGTGAGAATATGATTTCCCCAAGAGAGAAAAATCCTAATTAGAGTGGGATTTTCCAATGGAGGAAAAAAAGAGAAAACATTCCTAGTGAGAATAGGACTTCCCTAAGGGAGAAAAATCCCTGGTGGGAGTAGGATATCCCTAGTGAAGAAAAAAATAGAAAACATTCCAAGTGAGAGTAGAATTTCCCAAGTAGAGAGAGAGAGAACATCCCCAGTAAAAATAAAATTTCCTCAATGGAAAGTAAAAAGAAGCGAGAAACAAGGCAAAAGAATGGTCTATGGTGAAAAGTCAAGTCAAGAAAGAAAGAAACCAAAAGAAAAGAAATGAAGAAAATAGCGAAACTAAAGCAAAAGAGAAACAAAAATCAAGAGTGAGAAAACAAACAAAGTGAGTGAAGTGCCTAAGATCGAGGTTGTAGAGCCATAGAAATTTTAGTTTGAAAGGCTTAAAATTATTATTTTATTATGTATTAGAAAGTTTTTAAGATTTTAAATATTTAGTTTTAGTTCTATAATATTTTAATAATATCTAATTTAAAATAATTTTTCTAATATTTATTCAAATAATTTCAATTATATATGGTAATTCATAATTTTTTATAGTTTAAAGATACTTTGGACTAAATTGAAATGCCTTAAAAAGTATAGGGGCTGATTTGTAATTTTATTTGAAATTGAAAATGAATTATAAAAAAAAAAGATCAAAATGTAGACAAGCCTATGTTTTGCAGGCCAAAAGCCCCCTTCTTTTTTTATTATTACCTTTGCCTAATTTGCTTTCCCAATGATCAAGGCCAAACGCCACCAATGATGCATCCAGCTGGACAGGTGAGTCCTAATCCAAACTCGACCAGTGGTGATGGTGATGGAGGCAACGAATTTTCAATGGGACAGTGCAAGGAGGAGAGATTGTGAGGCATTGGGATCATACAACATTTCCTGCCATCTCTGGTGCTGGTTTGCCCTAATGTTAGTGGGGCCTAACTCGGCATACTCTAGGTTCCCTTTTTTACCAATCTCATTGGTTTTCGTGGAGTTTTTCAACCAACCTCATTGGTTTTCGTGGAGTTTTTCAATGAGGGAGAAAAAAGAAAAATTAAGATTTTGGGTAAAATCTCAACCATTTTGCGAACTGCCCAGACAATTTGAGATCAATAATAGACTCTCTATGACATAAGCTTCTTTTTGGCACCAACCACACCTTGATTGAACCTTGGATGACAAAGATGCCTATTAGATGGCTAAGAGCAGATTTTTTAAAAACTGACATTGGGATCATGATCAATGGTCTCTTGGCATTCCAAATGCATCTTCATATTAATGATAACTAATCGACATTCAGGACTACGTTTCTAGTCAGATGGCAGCACCCAATAGACTATCTTGGAAGGAAATCATGCTTATAGGCATTCCTAGTGTTTTCAAATGCTCTCGATGCATTCCAAGTAGTAGAATCAACAAAGGTAAACCTTAACTCAACTAGAGTATTTTTTACCTAGAGCTAGGGTTGCTGATTAAATAGTAAAATATTCTTAGCATTTTAAAAATGATTAAAATGAATTGTAAGGATTTAAGGGCAATTTAATGCACCTTCAATGAGTTGTGCTATCTAACATTACAATGTCAAGACAAATACAGTAGACACTTATAAGATAAGTAGGTTGAACAAGTGATGCATAGATGATAATCATATGGAGTTTACTTTTATCCTTGAAATGTTA
The DNA here is from genome assembly GCF_030052815.1 of Hevea brasiliensis. Taxonomy (NCBI): domain Eukaryota; kingdom Viridiplantae; phylum Streptophyta; class Magnoliopsida; order Malpighiales; family Euphorbiaceae; genus Hevea; species Hevea brasiliensis. Next base: position 41,907,031 of record NC_079495.1, on the reverse strand, counting down.
TCTAGATCATAATAGTGCATATAATCCCTTGACCTAAAATGACAAGGTTATCTCATGTATATATGGTTTGAGTTTGACACTACTTATACACTTGTACAAAATATGTATGAGTGTAACAACATATGTTGGCTCTGATTAGTTATACATGGAGATAGGTGTTTGAGAAAATAGAAGAGAATTTGTGGATGAAGAAGAGAAATTGTGATGGAAAAGCTTGATTCACTCTGTCAAGCTTGGTATGTATTTATACATCTGTGCAGGATACAAATTTGGAAGATAATGATTCTAATCACATTATTATAGTCGATTGTAATCTATAATTTAGCCAAAAATATAGCAGCTAAAAGAGGAACACATCAAGATAATCAAATCAAGATTGTAGGAGCGGAAGCATGAAAAACATAAGTTTACATCATTAAAATTCAAAATTTTTCATCTAGGGTCACATGCATCATGCAAGATTTATTTTTATCTATTTGATTTCAATGATAAACAACATTTTAAATCTCTTTTAATATATTTTTGGAACTACATTTGCCATTTAAGATTTTAGAATTAATTAGATTAATTATTAGAACCCTAGATTAGATCAAGAACAAGTGCACTAACCTTTTTGATGCACTACAGTGTGTTTGGCACCTTTGGGATGCATCTTTAGGACATCAGATGTTGTCCCTCTTGCTTGTCCACACCAAGATCACCTATGGCAGCCCTTGAACAGCTTCTAAAGCTTTTTCTATGATTTAGAAAATCAATTTATGCCTTTTGAGAGATTACATATGTAAACAGGACACTAGAAACGATTTCTAGTATTTTTAATTCAAGAGATTGTTTGCTATTCTCTTTGAATTGATGAGAAATGAAGAAGAAGAGAGGAAGAGTGTTCTCTAGGTGGCGGCACCAAGGAGTAAGTGGTAGCTTGTTATGTTTGTTCTTTCATCCTTACACTTATATAGCTAGGTCACCACTTAAAACCCTTGCCACATGTCACCTTCTGATTGGCTCTAGGTTTAATTGACCCAATCACATTGTGCCAAGTGTCAAACCTATATTTAATCTTAATTTTAATCATCTTACATGATTAAAAGACATTTGGCAAGCTTATGTGTAGTGCCATGTGTCACCATCTCATGGTGCCACATGTCACCCTGTGAAATGACCAAAATACCCCTGTGTCTTAATTTTGAGTTCTCAATCCAAAATAATTATTTCTCTTCTTCTAATCAATTTATATCAAATATAAATTAATTAATTAATCTCTATTAATTAATTTCTTATTAATTAAATTCATATTTAAACACTTTAAATATAAATTTAACTTATACTGTACATCCAATAACATAGATTTGGTTTCAAGCCACGCTAGGGACTTTGCAATCTAATTGTAAACCAAACCTATTTAATTAATCAATTAAACTCTTTAATTAATTAATTAAATCATATTTAATTTGGTGATTACTTGTGTATGTGTGTGACTTACTAGGCTCATCACTAATTGGCAATGAGATATGATATCAACTCTTAATATGATCAGAACTCTTTCTTACCATAAATGATTTCTCTAAATCATTTTATGCACCTCATAGACCATAGTTATCACCTAGCATAGCATGCCATGGCCACCCAATTAGTAATAAGGTTTACCTTAAATGAACCTCTAATCATATGTTACCATGCACTAGAATCTCTTTGTTACAAAATCCCAATTCGAGTTGGAGTCATGGTTTATGTCAAACCCCATTTGCTATGAATATTATGTTCTCTTTTAATTCTAGTTCTTGATTAAAAGATTTTTTCTCATCAGAAACTCTTTTTTGCTTAAATCTATCTGTCCTGGCCAAGAGCTTGAAACATCAAGAACAATTAAATGAACATAGGATTTTATCCCTATTTTCTTAGAGGAATAGATTCCATCTTGATCAACACCTATCTCCATATATAACTAGTAGAAGCCAACACATGCCCATATACCCATACACAGTACAAGTATGAAAGCAGTATCAAACTCAAACCACCTATATACAAGATAACTGTGCTATCTCAGGTCTAAAGATTATATTCATTGATATGATTTTATAACAATGCATTGATAAGAGTAAACTCCATGTGCTTGTCATAAGTGTCACTGGTTTGACCTACTTATCATGTATAAGTGCCTATCATGTTTGTTATATGGCATGAGACTCACCATTCCATTTTATTTACATCTCATATAAATAACTTGGGAACAAACATGATTACAATCTTTCTGGATAAGTCATGTCCTTATTGTGAAGTATCATCAATTGTAAACCTATTTATGATACTTTGTGCTAGAGATACTGTCACTCATATTCTTAACAACTTAAGAGTTGAATTTCTAACAAAATATCAATGGACCTTTTCTATTACACATAAATATATTATGTAAACGAAAAAGTGAAAATGCCTTTTATTAATAAAAGATGTACAAGATACATAGTGAATGATATGCTCTAGGGCATACTACTAATAATCTCCCACTAGCACTAGAGTCATTCATTACAATATCATAGACCCATCTTCTCAAGATGTCGGTTTAACTGAGCTTGTGACAAAGGCTCAGTGATGGATCAACTATATTTTCAGCTAATGCTATTTTCTGCATGGCTATATCGCCTTGCTCAACTATCTCTCTGATAATGTGGTAGTGCCTTTCTATGTATTTCGATTTCTGGTGAGACCGAGCTTCCTTTTATCCAAACAACTTTTTTTGCAGCATCTGATGCAGCAATATACGCAGCCTCTGTAGTGGAATCTGCAGTCATACTTTGTTTAGAACTCTTCCAACTGACTGCACCTCTATTACAAATGAACACATACCCAGAGGTAGACTTTCTATCATCGATATTTGATTGCAAATCAGAATCAGTGTAACCATCCAATTATAAGTCTCTGCCTCTATATATCAAGAGTAAATCCTTAGTTCTTATTAAGTACTTAAGGATATTCTTGATACTATCCAAAGGTTCCAAACTCGATTGGATTGGTACCGCTAGTCAAACTAACAAAGATATGCGATATCCAGCCTAGTATACAATATTGCATACATCAAACTTCTAATAACCGAAGCATATGGAATCCTGGCCATTTTATCTCTTTCTTCAGGTGTCTTTGGAGACATCTCTTTAGAAAAGTGGATACCATGTCGACCGTAACAATCCTCTCTTAGAATCAAGCATGTTAAACCTCTTTTACACCTTTTTCAAGTATAGACTTTGGGATAAACCAATTATTCTTTTCGCTTTATCTCTATAGATGCGAATCCCAAGAATATAGGTTGCCTCCCCTAAGTCTTTCATAGAGAATGTATTTGACAACCATACCTTTACAGTTGTCAACATACCTGTGTCATTACCCATCAACAAAATGTCATCCACATATAAGACAAGGAAAGTGATAGCACTATCACTAACCTTCTTATATACACATGGCTCATCCTCATTTTCGATAAAACCAAATGACTTGATGGCTTCAACAAAATAGATGTTCCAACTCCTCAAAGCTTGCTTCAACCCATGAATGGATCGCTTTAGCTTGTATACTTTGAAACCATATTGGGATTCAAAACCCCTAGGTTGTTCCATGAAAATGTTTTCTTCAATGTATCCATTGAGAAAAGCTGTTTTGACATCCATCTGCCAAATCTCATAATCATAGTATGCAGCTATTGCTAATAGAATCCTAATTGATTTAAGTATGGCAACAGGCAAGAAAGTCTCCTCATAGTCGATTCCTTGCCTTTGGTGAAACCCTTTCGCTACTAGCCTTGCCTTATAGGTCTCTACCTTTCCATCAAAACCAATTTTCTTCTTGAAAACCCTTTTGTTCCCTATAGGTACAATACCTTCAGAAGGGTTAACAAGATCCCAAACTTGATTCTTATACATGGAATCAATCTTGAATTTCATAGCATCAATCCATTTTGAAGAGTCTATATCTGATATAGCTTCTTCATAGGTAAGTGGATCATCTCCATGATCTACTTCTTCATGAGTAGACAACTTTTGTTCTTCTTCATGAAGAAACCATATCTCACTGGTGGGTGAGATACCCTGGTTGTTCTACGAGGAACAGCTATAGATGTTTCATTGATAGGCGTAGGTTGACTAGATGGATTTATATCTATCTGATCTGTTGGTTGGTCAGAATTCTCCAATTCTAACTCTATTTGCCTTCCTTTGCCTCCTTCTTGAACAAACTGTTGTTCAAGAAATGTGGCATCTCTACTTACCACAACCTTTTGTGATGTAGGCAAATAAAAATAATATCCAAAACTATCTTTTAGATATCCAACAAATTAACCATTTTCTGATCTGGTTTCCAATTTATCAGTGTTCAGCTTTTTGATATAAGCTGGACAACCCCAAATCGTAACATGCTTAAGACTTGGTTTTCTTCTATGCCATATCTCATAAGGTGTGGAAGATACTGATTTTGATGGAATTCTATTCAGAATATGCAAAGTTGATTCTAATGCAAATTCCCAAAAGGAGATTGGCATATCAGTATAGCTCATCATACTACGTACCATATCCAATAGGGTACAATTTCTCCTTTTAGATACACCATTCAGCTGTGGTGTTCCTGGAGGAGTCAGCTGGAAACAATGCTATGCTCTCTCAATTATTCATCAAATTCAGTACTCAAGTATTCACCTCCACGATCTGATCGAAGAGCTTTAATACTCTTTCCTGTTTGATTTTCTACTTCAGATTTAAATTCTTTGAATTTTTCAAAGGATTCATGTTTGTATTTCATCAAATACAAATACCCAAACCTTGATTTATCATCAGTAAAGGTAATAAAGTAATGAAAACCACCTCGAGCCATTTTCTTAAATGGACCACATACATTACTATGTATGAGCTCCAAAATATTTTCAGCTCTTAGCCCTTGTCCTACAAAAGGTGATCTAGTCATTTTGCCCTGAAGGCAAGATTCACAAGTTGGAGTAGGCTCAGAGCCCAATGAGGATAGAATCCCTATTTTCTCCAGTTTCGCAATCCTATCTTCTGCAACATGACCTTACCTTAAGTGCCAAATATATTTTGAACTTGAGTTGATTTTCACCACGGCATTGCATTCATTTAGATCACTTGCATTCATTTTGTGTTTTTCATTATTATCCAAATAATAAAGACCATCATTCATATAACCCAAACCAACATATTTATTTCCAAAATAAATATTGCAAACATCATTTGTGAACTTAAATTCGTAGCCCTTTCTAGTCAAACTAGATGTAGAAATGATGTTCTTAAAAGCATCAGGTGCATATAAAATATTATCCAAACACATAACATGTCCAAACATGTAAAAAGATTTAGATTCTATGGCTAAAGCTTCAACAGTTGAGCCATCGCCAATCCGGAGTGTCACACCTTATCCCTGGTAAGGCATGACATGTTCCCGTAATATACCTAATGAATTACCGAACTCCACCTACCGATAACCCATTAGTTATGCTACAAAGGATTTTAAAACAAATCATAGCTTTTTATCTTATCAATTCTTTTGCGGAAAACTGCATTAGAATAGTTAAAATTCCATGTAAACATTCATTGGAAATAATGATAGAATAAATACTGCAAAAGTTACATTTTCATAAGTCTCAAAGTGAAATACAAAATAGTTACAAACTCAAAATGTGATAGTAATGCCGTGCTTTTAAATACAAACTGCTCAATATCTGTACATTCATACATATAGGTACAAAATACATCAAAAGGAAATTATAGGGATATACCTACGATATATACCCACAATCAATACCAAATACTGCTTCTAAGTCTCTCGGTAGCCTTCTCCTTCCTTACCTGCGACAGCATAAAGAAGTTATCGCTGAGTATATCACTCAGTGGTGCACAACTAATAACTTTAAAACTTAAGGTAAAATGCAATTTGTCAAAGCATAATAAATCACATTTTTCTTAAACATGAAAACTTCAAAATAGTTCTAAGTCCATAAGAGCCATTTATTAGAATAACATTGCAAATGAGAAATCACACTTCATAAATCGAAATTCACAAAGCATTAGCGTTGCCAATATCAACACACAGTTTAGGCCATGACACAAAATTTCACGATCAGTGCCGTCTTGTACACTACGACAAAGCAATCTCAACCTCACTAACCATTATTAATGAGGGAAGGGCTAGCTAGCTAGCTAATAAGTACTCATGTAGTCTTACCTCACTAACCATTATTAATGGAAGACATAATCAATATCAATTATCAAACCCAAGTAGCCATTACTACTGGGGAGTTTCAAAAGAGACTGTCATGCTAACTGTGGTTTCAAAATAGTTGCCAAAAATTTTTCACTCAACAATCACATTTATAAACCAATAAACACATTTAAATTCATCACAATATCCAAATAAAGGTGGCAACACCCAAGTTTCTTAAATATAAGAGAAAAACCATATTTCAGTCAAAGTAAACTTGTTCAAAGCAAACTCATTCAAATAAACACATTCCAAGCAATTTACAAGTTTAAAAATGAAGAAAAGGTTAGTTGTGCACAAACCTTCAATGCTCTCCTTTCTCTTTACTCACTATTCCTTGTCCGTTCCAACTTCTTTTTCTACTGAAAATACACAAATAGAATACCTTAATAGCAATCTCAATTTCTGCCAAAAACTCATTATATGCATGTCTAATGCAACCCAAGTTAGCTTTGTAAATTTTAGAAAATTTTGGTTTTGGATAGCTTGGTGCCCCAATCTTTGAATCTAATTTTTACCTAGTTTCGATCATAATTTGGTGAAGTGTCCTTCATGAAAATTGTTCATCTAGGTCTTAAATTTCTTTTCCTTTTTGAATCGCCTAATTTGGAGCCGTGTAGCTCAAGTTATGCCTAAAACACAATTACTGTTCACATCACTATTCATGCTACAGATTTAGTTCTAGCAGATTTATTGATCCAACTTCGTTCAGCAATTTGATCAAGTTAAGTCTATAATTATGTCTAATGTTCTTCATAGGAAATGTTTTATTATGTCTTAGGTTTCCATAGGTTTAAGAATCGTCTAAATTGGAGTTTTCTAGAGAGAGTTATGGCCATACAAAGTTTACTGTTCATATGGTAAATTTACAATTCTGCAGATTCAGTGATTCAACTTTGTTCAGCAATTTGATTGGGTTAAGTCCATAATTTGGCCTCAAGTTCTTCATATGAAATGTTCTACTATGCCTTAGGTTTCCATCGGTTCAAGAATTGCCTAAATCAGAGTTTGCTAGGGAGAGTTATGGCCATGCAAAATTTATTATTCATATAGTCAAATTCTGTAGGTTCTAGAATTGTGTCTCTAAGATCAAGCCAAGGTTTAGGCAATTTCTGGGCAGTTTCTGGGGTGGGTCTCTTCATGAAAATTCTAGCCCTATGTCTTAAGTTTCATTTCCAATTGGTTTCACACCAATTGGAGTTGTGTAGCTCAATTTATGGGCTGTCAAACACACTGAACTCAATGTGCAAATTGTGCCCTAGGTTTAAATTTTTCATTTCTTCAATTATTCCCTCTAACCAACCTCAATTCACATTTAATTCACCCAAAATAACTATAATTTAGCATTGACACATCAATGGCACTTCCTAGCACAAACCCCACAATTTTCAAACACTAAAGTTTATAATTTTCGCTAATCCTGCCATTTCATTACTTTCATTCATCAACCCAATGACAATTCAAACTAAATAACCTCAAATGATCATAATTTAACACTACACACACTAATTTCACTCTCCAGCACCAAAACTCAATTTTCCCATGAACCCTAATCTCCCATAATTAAATTTATACACATTTTATGCAATTTCTTTGCTCTAATCATGCATACTACTTCAACTAAGCTTGATTTCATCATCATTTTTATTGAAATATATCAAACCCTAATTTTTCTCCAATTTAGCCAAAACCCTAGTTTAGGTTCCATGCATGTTTCCTTTTATTTTCTTATGAAATTTCATCATAGTCTAACTTAATTTAAGGTTTGTATAACAAAATGAGCATTAAAGAACTTACCTCTTGATGACTTCCTTCCAACTCTCCAAATCTTCAATTTTTTTTGAATCTCTTATTTCCCCTTGCTTTTAATCTCTAAATCAAATATTAATTTGATTCTCTCTACCAATTAGATGCAAAACCCATGGAGGAAAAGCAAGGAATTGAGTTTTGAGAATGGGTGTCAATGGAGAAAGAAGGAAGAAGAAGAAAGAAAAAAAAAAGAGAGAAGGAGAGAGAGTGGGTGGTAGCTAAATGGGAAAGAAAGGGAGGGTTTTATCTTCTTGTATACTTATTTATTCCTTTTTAATTCATTTAATGAGTTGTCCAAAGCCCATTGGTCCCTTAAATTTTAATTAGGTCAAAAAATGGAATTCAAATTCTAGATTTGTGCCTCTTTCATTTTCTTTTCACTTTTACTCTAATTTTGCCCTCAATATTTCTTCATAATTTAATATTTTATTTTCATTTAATTAAATTGACATTTTGGTCAAAAATCAACTCTTAGTGAATTGATCAAAATGCCCCTTATCTGGTCATAATCCCTTTTTTACAATATACCCGGTGAGTCCTTATATTTTTTGGTCACTTAAATTTTTATTATGTCTATCTCAATTAATTTTCTATTTATTTTTTATTCTCAAGGTGTCTTTGAATAGTACTAGTTACAGACCAAAAATGGTACTATTCATAACTCGGAGGTTCGGGGTGTTACAATTCTCCTCTCCTTAAAAATAAATTTCGTCCTCGTAATTTACCTGGTCTCATTTTCTAAATAGTTGTGGGTGCTGTCTCCTCATGTCATCCTCACGCTCCCATGTAGCCTTCTAGCCTGAATGATGGTTCCACAACACTTTGACTAGAGGTATCTATTTGTTCCTCAGCTGTTTTACCTCATATGCCAAGATCTTTATGGGCTCTTCATCATATGTCAGGTCTGGATTCACCTCAATCTCCTTTACTGGCAAAATGTGAGAGGAGTCTGATCTATACCTCTTCAACATGGAGACATCGAAGACATTGTGAATCTTTTCCAATTCCGGAGGCAATGCAAGTTTATATGCCAATGGACCCACTCTTTCCAGAACCTCATACGGCCCAGTGAAGCGAGGACTTAGTTTCTCCTTTCTACCGAACCTCATAATCCTCTTCCATGGGAAAACTTTCAAGAACACCTTGTCACCCACACTGTACCGAATATCTCTTCTCTTTAAGTCAATGTAGGACTTCTGTCTATCCGTTGCAACTTTGAGTCTGTCTCTAATGAGCTTAACCTTTTCTTTTGTCTGCTGCACTAATTCTGGACCAATCAACTTCCTCTCGCCCACTTCATCCCAACACAAGGGAGTTTTACACTTCCTACCATAAAGTGCTTCGTATGGAGGCATTCCGATGCTTGACTGATAACTGTTGTTGTAGGCAAATTCAATTAAAGGCAAGTGTGTGTCCCAACTCCCTTCAAACTCAATCACACAAGCCCGAAGCATATCCTCCAAAATCTGAATGATCCTTTCAGACTGGCCGTCTGTCTATGGATGGAATGCTATACTAAAGTTCAATCTAGTCCCTAGGGCTTTTTGGAGACTACCCCAGAATCTAGAAGTGAACCTAGGATCTCTATCAGACACAATAGACATTGGCACTCCATGCAACCTCACCACTTCGTCAATGTATAGTTTGGCTAATCTTTCCAGGCTGTAATCCATTCTCACTAGCAAAACGTGTGCAAACTTGGTCAATCTATCAACAATAACTCAAACTGCATCATGATTCTTTTGTGTACGTGGAAGTCCTATCACGAAATCCATAGTGATTCTTTCCCATTTCCACTCGAGAATTGGCAATCTTTGTAGCAACCCTGTAGGCACTTAGTGTTCTGCCTTTACTTGTTGACAAGTTAGGCATTTGGCAACATATTCTGCAATGTCTTTCTTCATTCCTCTCCATCAATAGTGCTCTTTCACACTTCTGTACATTTTGGTTCCATCAAGGTGAATTGCAAAAGGTGAATCATGTGCTTCCTTTAAAATGGTCTGCCTCAGTTCAACATTCTCAGGAATGCACATTCTGCCCTTATATAACAATAAGCCCTCATCATTTACTGATAATTCTGGTTTCTTGCCATCCCGAGCCTCTTCCATCAACTTCACATATTTATCATCCTTCTGTGCAACTGCTTTAATTTGTTCTGCCAGCATTGGCTTCACTTGCCAAGTAGCTACCATCTGACCATCTTCATAATCTCCAAATTAGCATGCAATGCCCTTAACTCATTCACCATGGACAATGGAGAAACCCTCAAACCAGCCATAGTCTTGCGACTTAAAGCATCAGCTACAACATTAGCTTTTCCAGACTGATAGTCTATCAAACAATCATAATCTTTTATCAGCTCTAACCATCTCCTCTGCCTCAAATTTAACTCCTTTTGTGTGCCCAAGTACTTCAAACTTTTATGATATATGTATATATAACATCTCTCTCTATACAAGTAATGTCTCCAGATCTTCAAGGCAAAGACAATGGCTGCTAGCTCCAAGTCATGTGTAGGATAATTCCTCTCATGGAGTTTAAGCTGGCGTGAAGCATAGGCAATGACGTTTCTATCTTGCATTAACACACAGCCTAATCCGTTATGAGAAGCATCATTATATATGGTATACTCCTTACCCAAAGTGGGCAAGGTTAGGACTGGAGCTTCAGTTAAACACCTCTTTAACTCATCAAAACTTTCCTGGCACCGATCAGTCCACTGAAATTTTGCATCCTTCCTAAGTAGCTTGGTTAGTGGAGATGCTAGTATGGAGAATCCCTTCACAAACCTTCTGTAATACCCAGCTAAACCAAGGAAACTCAGAACTTCCGTGACATTTCTAGGTGTCTTTCAATTAAGAATGGCTTCTACTTTGCTAGGATCCACCTGGATACCCTCTGTAGATACAATATGCCAAAAAAATGTAATCTCCTTTAGCCAAAACTCACATTTCAATAGTTTGGCATATAACTGCTTCTCCCTCGAAGTCTGCAATACTATCCTCAAGTGCTTGTTGTGTTCCTCTGCATTCTTTGAGTACACCAAGATATCATCAATGAACACTACAACAAACTGGTCTAAATATGGCTTGAAGATAGTGTTCATCAGGCCCATAAAAGCAGCTGGAGCATTAGTCATTACCAAGAACTCATAGTGGCCATACCGAGTCCTAAAGGCAGTTTTAGGAATACTTTGCTCTTGCACCCTCAACTGGTAGTAGCCCGATCTCAAGTTAATTTTAGAGAATACAGTTGCATCCTTCAACTGATCAAACAAATCATCGATCCGTAGCAGAGGATATCTATTCTTTATGGTCACCTTATTCAACTGTCTGTAGTCTATGCATAAGCGGAGAGTACCATCCTTTTTCTTCAAAAATAATACTGGAGCTCCCCAAGGTGACACGCTAGGGCAGATGAAACCTTTATCTAACAATTCCTGCAATTGCACCTTCAACCCTTTCAACTCAGTAAGTGCCATCCTATAAGGAGTGATGGAGATTGGCTCCACACCAAGCATAGTCTCAATTTCAAACTGCACCTCTCTTTCCGGAGGCAATCCTGGCAATTCTTCCGGAAAGACATCCGGAAAATCCCATACCGTAGGAATATCTTTAAGATCTGGACTCCCCACCTGGGTGTCTATCACATGTGCTACATAAGCTTCACATCCCTTTCTAATCATCTTTCTAGCAAGTGCAGCTGAATAGATGTTGGATGGCAATAACTGCCTCTCCCCGTGTATCACTATGTCTGCATACTCGGGAAGACCAAAAGTGACTGTATTCAGTCTACAGTCAATCATGGCGTGATGCCTAACTAACCAATCCATGCCCAAGATGATATCATAATCTCGGAAGGGCATGTCAATTAAGTCTGACTAGAATGTATGTCCTTAGATCACCAAAGGACAATCCTTATACAATTTGTTCACCCTAACCTCTTATCCTAAAGGACTAGTCACTAGCACATCATAATCCAATTTCACGCAAGGAATAGCAACAGAGCATGCAATACTAACACTAGCATAAGAATGTGTAGATATACATCTCTATCAAAAATGGAAAAAGTACCAGCCACAATATCTGATGTCTCAGCTTCATCCCTCTGGCCCATGGTGTACACCCTGACTGGTGCACCACTCTGCTCTGGTTGGCTCACTATGCCCTGGCTGCCAAAAGTGTTACCTCTACCCCTGCCTCTGCCTCTACTAGTTGTCTATTATCCTCTGGAAGCAGAACCTTGAACAGATCCCTCAGTGGTAGTAGGCGGCCCAGATTTGCAGGCACTAGTGCAATCTCTAGCAAAATGCCCACTTCCACCACAGTTGTAACAGGCTCCTATGGCCTTACAACATACTCCTCCATTATTCCTGCCACAGGTTTCACAGGTACGAGCAGGAAAGGAACCCCTAGATGTCTGCTGTCCGAATCTAGGTGGCCTCTGCCTTGAGAATCTTCCCCTACTAGATCCTCTGTTACTTGGTCCCCCAAAGCTCTTCCTCTTACTCGAATTGTTACTTGGACTCTGACCTGTAGGCTTACTGCTCTTCTCTTTTTCAGTGGTTACCTTCTCAGATGCCCCTTCCAGTTCTACCCTTTCCAATTCAAGGGCCTGTGATATCAACCCAGAGAAGTTGTCATGTCGAAACCTAACCACTTGCAATCTCAAACTAGGCCTCAAACCGTTTGCATCTGTCTCTACTGGTAGTGAGTAGGCTTCCAGCATAGTGGCTGAGGCAAGAAAAGTCTCTTTCATACTTGGCTACAGTCTTATTCCCTTGCTTCAAACTGAGAAACTCCTGTAGCTTCATATCCACATAGGTATTAGGAACATACTTCTGTCTAAACTCCCTTAGAAAGTCATTCCATGTCAGCACTGGCGGCTCAGCCAAACTGTGGGGAATGGTCTTCCACCACTCATATGCATCTCCATGCAGCAGGGAAACTGAATATTCAAACTTTAACTCATCTGTGCAGTGCAATTTCTTGAAGACCCTCTCCATCCGTTCTAACCATTGTTCAGTTTCCAATGGGTCCACTGTACCCTTGAACTCTGTTGCCCCATTCTTCATTAACTTGTCATATTGTCTGGCTGGGGATGGTGGTTGCACTGGAGGTGCTTGCACAGGAGCTTGGACTAGTATATTGCCAGCCATTTGCTGAAATAATGCAGCCATCTGCTGAGCGAACTGAGCAGGAAACTGCATGGGTGGGACGGGTGCAGCTGACCCACTAGCATTCTTAGGAGTTGGGGCCTACCCCTGTACCTCAGCTGCTACTGATTCCTCTACTATGTGATCCCCCTCTTCCATACTGAATCACAAAGAATTCTACTCCCTGGACATCCAACACAAGGAGATTTCTCTCCATTAGTCCATATTTATGATGTAATGCACTGTATGTATCAATTAATAACAGTTGAGCAGTTGTACTTATCAAAATTTTTCAAACATGCAATTTCAAAACTTGTGTAAAAATCAAAGCTCTGATACTACTAAAACATGTCACACCTTATCCCTGGTAAGGCATGACATGTTCTCATAGCATACTTAATGAATTACCGAACTCCACCTACCGATAACCCATTAGTTATGCTACAAAGGATTTTAAAACAAATCATATCTTTTATCTTATCAATTTTTTTACGGAAAACTGCATGAGAATAGTTAAAATTCTATGTAAACATTCATTTGAAATAATGATACAATAAATACTGCAAAAGTTACATTTTCATAAGTTTCAAAGTGAAATACAAAATAGTTACAAACTCAAAATGTGATAGCAATGCCGTGCTTTTAGATACAAACTACTCAATGTCCATACATCCATACATATAGGTACAAAATACATCAAAAGGAAATTACAGGGGTATACCTACGATATATACCCATAATCAATACCAAATGCTGCTTCCAAGTCTCTCACTCAGTAGCCTTCTCCTTTCCCTTACCTGCGACAGCATAAAGAAGCTATCGCTGAGTATATCACTCAGTGGTGCACAACTAATAACTTTAAAACTTAAGGTAAAATACAATTTGTCAAAGCATAATAAATCACATTTTTCTTAAACATGAAAACTTCACAATAGTTCTAAGTCCATAAGAGCCATTTATTAGAATAACATTGCAAATGAGAAATCACACTTCATAAATCACAATTCACAAAGCATTAGCATTGTCAATATCAACACACAGTTTAGGCCATGACACAAAATTTCACGATCAGTGCCGTGTTGTACACCACGACAAAGCAATCTCAACCTCACTAATCGTTATTAATGAGGGAAGGGCTAGCTAGCTAATGAGTACTCATGTAGTCTTACCCCACTAACCGTTATTAAAGGGAGACATAATCAATATCAATTATCAACTCCAAGTAGCCGTTACTACAGGGGAGTTCCAAAAGGGACTGTCATGCTAACTGTGGTTTCAAAATAGTTTCCAAAAATTTTCCACTCAACAATCACATTTATAAACCAATAAACACATTTAAATTCATCACAATATCCAAATAAAGGTGGCAACACCCAAATTTCTTAAATACAAGAGAAAATCATATTTCAGTTCAAAGCAAACTCATTCAAATAAACACATTCCAAGCAATTTACAAGTTTAAAAATGAAAAAAAGGTTAGTTGTGCACAAACCTTCAATGCTCTCCTTTCTCTTTACTCACTATTCCTTGTCCATTTTAACTTCTTTTTCTACTGAAAATACACAAATAGAATACCTCAATACCAATCTCAATTGCTGCCAAAAACTCATTACATGCATGTCTAATGCATCCCAAGTTAGCTTTGCAAATTTTAGAAAATTTTGATTTTGGACAGCTTGGTGCCCCAATTTTGAATCCAATTTTTACCTAGTTTTGATCAAAATTTGGTGAGGTGTTCTTCATGAAAATTGTTCATCTAGGTCTTAACTTTATTTTTCTTTTTGAATCGCCTAATTCGGAGCTATGTAGCTCAAGTTATGTCCAAAACACTATTACTATTCATGTCACTGTTCATGCTACAAATTTAGTTCTGGCAGATTTATCGATCCAACTTCGTTCAGAAATTTGATTAAGTTAAGTCCATAATTTGGTCTGATATTCTTCATACGAAATGTTTTATTATGTCTTAGGTTTCCATCGGTTTAAGAATCGCCTAAATTGGATTTTTCTAGAGAGAGTTATGGCCATGCAAATTTTACTGTTCATATGGTAAATCTGTAATTCTGCAAATTCAGTAATTCAATTTTGCTCAGCAATTTGATTGGGTTAAGTCCATAATTTGGCCTCAAGTTCTTCATATGAAATGTTCTACTATGCCTTAGGTTTCCATCGGTTCAAGAATTGCCTAAATCGGAGTTTTCTAGAGAGAGTTATGGCCATGTAAAATTTACTGTTCACATGGTCAAATTCTGCAGGTTCCAGAATTGTGTCTCTAAGTTCAAACCAAGGTTTAGGAAATTTCTGGGCAGTTTCTGGGGTGGGTCTCTTCATGAAAATTCTAGCTCTATGTCTTAAGTTTCATTTCCAATTGGTTTCACACCAATTGGAGTTGTGTAGCTCAATTTATGGGCTGTCAAACACACTGAACTCAGCGTGCAAATTCTGCCCTAGGTTTAAATTTTTCATTTCTTCAATTATTCCCTCTAACCAACCTCAATTCACATTTAATTCACCCAAAATAACTATAATTTAGCATTGACACATCAATGGCACTTCCTAGCACAAACCCCACAATTTTCAAACACTAAAGTTTACAATTTTCCCTAATCCTGCCATTTCATTACTTTCATTCATCAACCCAATGTCAATTCAAACTAAATAACCTCAAATGATCATAATTTAACACTACACACACCAATTTCACTCTCTAGCACCAAAACCCAATTTTTCCATGAACCCTAATCTCCCATAATTAAATTTATACACATTTCATGCAATTTCTTTGCTCTAATCATGCATACTACTTCAACTAAGCTTGATTTCATCATTATTTTCATTGAAATATATCAAACCCTAATTTTTCTCCAATTTAGACAAAACCCTAGTTTAGGTTCCATGGATGTTTCCTTTCATTTTCTTATGAAATTTCATCATAATCTAACTTAATTTAAGGTTTGTATAACAAAATGAGAATTAAAGAACTTACCTCTTGATGACTTCCTTCCAACTCCCCAAATCTTCAATTTTCTTCTAATCTCTTGTTTCCCCTTTCTTTTAATCTCTAAATCAAATATTAATTTGATGCTCTCTACCAATTAGAAGCAAAACCCATAGAGGAAAAGCAAGGAATTGAGTTTTGAGAATGGTGTCAATGGAGAAAGAAGGAAGAAGAAAGAAAGAAAGAAAAAAAGAGAGAAGGAGAGAGAGTGGGTGGTAGCTAAATGGGAAAGAAAGGGAGGGTTTTGTCTTCTTTTATACTTATTTATTCCTTTTTAATTTATTTAATTAGTTGTCCAAAGCCCATTGGTCCCTTAAATTTTAATTAGGTCAAAAAATGGAATTTAAATTCTAGATTTTTGCCTCTTTCATTTTCTTTTCACTTTTACTCTAATTTTGCCCTCAATATTTCTTCATAATTTAATATTTTATTTTCATTTAATTAAATTGACATTTTGGTGAAAAATCAAATCTTAAAGTGAATTGACCAAAATACCCCTTATCGGGTCATAATCCCTTTTTTACAATATACCCGGTGAGTCCTTATATTTTTTGAGTCACTTGAATTTTTATTGTGTCTATCTCAATTAATTTTCTATTTATTTTTTATCCTCAAGGTGTCTTTGAATAGTACTAGTCACAGACAAAAAATGGTACTATTCATAACTCAGAGGTTCGGGGTGTTACACGGAGTTTAATATCTAGAGAACGCAAGCTACTACTATTTGCTAGTTCCTGCATATCATAAGAAATGTGAGAAATAGCACCAGTATCTAAAACCCAAGCTGTAGATAAACTATGAGTATCATCAGAATCTAAATAACAAGATATGGACATACCTTCCGAAGGTATATCCTTCATGTTCTTCAGAGAAGCAAGACACTCTGAGCAGTTCCTTTTCCAGTGCCCATCCTTCTGGCAGTGGAAACACTTTCCTTTGCCTCCATCAACTTTAGTCTTCCCTTTTTGTTTAGCTATTTTCTTGGAAGGACCAGGAATCTGAGATTTCTTTTTCTTATTGCCCTTCTTCTTGTTGGACTTTCCAGCAGAAGAAGATGCAATCAAAGCTACCTCTTTTCCTTTATTGCCCGGCATATTCTTTTGGGCAATAACCAGCATTTTGAGTAAACTAGCCAAAGCGCATTCCTATTTAGTCATATGAAAATTTGTCACAAAATTTCCAGAAGACTCAAGAAGGGACTGAAGGATCAAATCCGTCTGCAGTTGGAAATCCATGTTAAAGTCAAGATGTTCCAGCTGCTCAATCAGCCGAATCATCTTGTGGACATAATCCCCAACATTCTATCCCTCAAACATTCTCATGCGGAATAGCTGTCTAGATATCTCATACCTAGCATTCCTGATGTGCTCACCATACAACTCTTGTAGGTGAAGGAGGATCTCACTCGCACTCTGCATGTTCTCATGTCACTTCTATAACTCATTACTCATGGAAGCAAGCATGTAACACTTAGCTCTCATATCATGCTCCTTTCATTTGTCCAGAGTTTCATGTTCCTCTTGAGTGGCCTCTGGAGGTAAGGGACCAGGAACCTATAAGTCTAGAACATATCCAATATGTTCAAGGTTTAGGAAAAGTTTCAAATTTCTTAGCCAATCAGATAGATTAGGTCCTGTCAACCTATTGCGATCAAGTATGCTTGTAAGGATATTGGATGGTGATGGTTGTTCTGTGCTCATTATTATCAGAAAATTAACCGCAGAAAATAATCAGATTAATTAGTAAATGTATCGTGTATTTAACCAAAATAATTATAGTCTTTTAATCAAATTGGTCCTCCCATTAAATTAGCAAATCCTACACTTCCAAAGTAAAAAACGAAAATCCTAGTTGGATGGATTTCTAGTGGGTGATTGAATTCTTATAATCCTATTAATCATCCTCAGGCACATCCATTATTGGAATAACAATAAATTATAAGTGAGCAACTCCTTGTCCATCACATCTCATGTGAGGTTCAATCCTTTACCTAGCCCCTAATGCTCAAAATCTCAAGCACATCCATTATTGACTTATCTTGCATTAGTTAAATTGATCCCATTGAGCCAGTAAACATGCAAATAATTTTAATGTCCTCAGGCACATCCATTATTGGCCACCAAACCATTACATATTTACAACATCTCATGCTTAACAATTATTCTTAAGAAAATCTCTTAAATTAATTGCATCTTATGCAAGTATTTAAAATTTCTTAAAATAATTGCCCCAATGGAGGGCCCATGTTATAATTACTTTAATTATAGCATATCCAACTTAATCATTTGTTTAGAAGATTTTGTGGTCATCCTAATTACTATTATGGTCTCAGTTTGCACATTATCCATTTAGCATGCATATATCATATAATTGCATACATTCTCATACATCTCATGCATTCATGGATAAAAATAAATATGGTATAATCATGGACTTTCTAAGGGATTCAATTCTGAGCCACCAAGAATTGAATCAGGGCATTCCTAGGTGCATTTCATTCATTCATATTACAACAATTGCTGAAGGAGTACATAATCAACACTTGATATTGAATTCCTCCCACTGGTCCCACCAATACTCTTGACCTCCTGATCTTCTTGCAATCCAATATTACATAGTAATCCTTGGCATACCAAGATGAATTTACAAGAACTAAATAAATGAAATTACAACCCAAAATTATTACAACCTTAATAATACATGCCCAAAAATAATTAATTAATTTACAACCCAAAGAAAACATAAAAAAAATAAATCCAATCACATTAGTCTTTTATAGTCCATGATCATCCATCATGCATATCACTATTTAACAATTAAATAAAACAAACATACTTAAATTAAATTGAATATCTCATATAAAACTTAAAAATCCAGATTTGAATATGACTCAAACAAATTTAAAAATTCAGATTTGAATCACATTCAAACAAATTTAAAAATTCAGATTTGAATCACATTCAAACAACTTTTAAAATTCATATTTGAATCATATTCAAACAATTTTTAAAATTCAGATCTGAATCAAAATTTAATTGTGTGATTAAAACACCTAATTAAACACTTTAATTAGTCATGGGCCTAATTATGGGCCTTGGCACAAAGCCCACAAACATACCCAAACAGCCATGCGCATGGTTGAATGAATCAAACCATGCGCATGGTGGTGTAGTTCATCAAGCCGCCACCTTTGTTGGTCCAACTAGTAATGGATCTATCATCTCATGATCAAATAACACAATTAAATCATATAATCAACAATCTAAATAGCAAATATAGTAGCTCTGATACCAATTGAAGGAGCAAAAGCATGAAAAACACAAGTTTAAATCATTGAAATTCAAAATTTTTCATCTAGGGTCACATGCATCATGCAAGATTTATTTTTATCTATTTGATTTCAATGATAAATAGCATATTAAAACTCTTTTAATATATTTTTGGATCTACATTTGCTATTTAAGATTTTAGAATTAATCAGATTAATTATTAGAACCCTAGATTAGATCAAGAACAAGTGCACTAACCTTTTGATGCACTGCAGCGTGTTTGGCACCTTTGGGATGCGTCTTTAGGACACCAGATGTTGTCCCTCTAGCTTGTCCACACTAAGATCACCTATGGCAGCCCTTGAACAGCTTCTAAAGCTTTTTCTATAAATTAGAAAATCAAGTTTTGCCTTTTGAGAGATTACAGATGTAAACAGGACACTAGAAACGATTTTTAGTATTTTTAATTCAAGAGATTGTTTGCTAATCTCTTTGAATTGATAAGAGATGAAGAAGAAGAGAGGGAGAGTGCTCTTTAGGTGGCAGCACCAAAGAGTAAGTGGCAGATTGTTATGTTTGTTCTTTCATCCTTACACTTATATAGCTAGGTCACCACTTAAAACCCTTGCCACATGTCACCTTCTGATTGGCTCTAGGTTTAATTGACCCAATCACATTGTGCCAAGTGTCAAACCTATATTTAATCTTAATTTTAATCATCTTACATGATTAAAAGACATTTGGCAAGCTTATGTGTAGTGCCATGTGTCACCATCTCATGGTACCATATGTCACCCTGTGAAATGATTAAAATACCCCTGTGTCTTAATTTTGAGTTCTCAACCCAAAATAATTATTTCTCTTCTTCTAATCAATTTATATCAAATATAAATTAATTAATTAATCTCTATTAATTAATTTCTCATTAATTAAATTCATATTTAAACACTTTAAATATAAATTTAACTTATATTATACATCCAATAACCTAGATTTGGTTTCAAGCCATGCTAGAGACTTTGCAAATTAATTGCAAATCAAACCTATTTAATTAATTAATTAAACTCTTTAATTAATTAATTAAATCATATTTAATTTGGTGATTACTTGTGTATGTGTGTGACTTACTAGGCTCATCACTAATTGGCAATGAGACATGATATCAACTCTTAATATCATCAAAACTCTTTCTTACCATAAATGATTTCTCTAAATCATTTTATGCACCTCCTAGACCATGGTTAACACTTAGCATAGCATGCCATGGCCACCCAATTAGTAATAAGGTTTACCTTAAATAAACCTATAATCATATGTTACCATGCACTAGAATCTCTCTGTTACAAAATCCCAATTCGAGTTGGAGTCATGGTTTATGTCAAACCCCATTTGCTATGAATATTATGTTCTCTTTTAATTCCAGTTCTTGATTAAAAGATTTTTTCTCATCAGAAACTCTTTTTTGATTAAATCTATCTGTCCTGGCCAGGAGCTTGAAACATCAAGAATAATTAAATGAACATAGGATTTTATCCCTATTTACTTAGAGAAATAGATTCCATCTTGATCAACACCTACCTCCATATATAACTAGTAGGAGCCAACACATGCCCATATACCCATACACAGTACAAGTATGAAAGCAGTATCAAACTCAAACCACCTATATACAAGATAACTGTGCTATCTCAGGTCTAAAGATTATATGCACTGATATGATTTATGACAATGCATTGACAAGAGTAAACTCCATGTGCTTGTCATAAGTGTCACTGGTTCGGCCTACTTATCATGTATAAGTGCCTATCATGTTTGTTATATGGCATGAGACTCACCATTCCATCTTATTTACATCTCATATCAATAACTTGGGAACAAACATGATTACAATCTTTCTGGATAAGTCATGTCCTTATTGTGAAGTATTCTCGATTATGAACCTATTTATGATACTTTGTGCTAGAGATACTATCACTCATATTCTTAACAACTTAAGAATAGAATTTCTAACAAAATATCAATTGACCTTTTCTATTATACATAAATATATTATGGAAATGAAAAAGTGAAAATGCCTTTCATTAATAAAAGATGTACAAGATACATACTGAATGATATGCTCTAGGGCATACTACTAATAAAGATAATATCTCAACACTCCCCCTCAAACTGGAGCATACATAGGCTCTAAGCTTGTTGCAAATGTGTTCAAATTGAGCACCTCGAAGGGACTTAGTAAGGATGTCTACTAATTGATCATTTGAATTAACAAAACTGACAGCGATGCATCCTAATTCAATTTTCTGTCTAATAAAGTGACTATCTACCTCTATATTTTTGGTTTTTTCATGAAAGACTATATTACAGGCAAATATGAAGAGCTGCTTGATTGTCACATATTAACTTTATTTGCTTAACTTCTCCATATCTTAAGTCTTAAAGAAGATGTTTTAACCAGATAAGTTCATAAGTAACTAGGGCCATGGCTCGATATTTTGCTTCTGCACTTGACCTAGCAACTACATCCTGTTTCTTACTTTTCCAGGATATTAAATTTCCTCCAAGTAAGACACAATATCCTGAAGTAGATCGCCTATCTATTGGGGACCCTACCCAATCTGCGTCAGAATATCCAATAACTTGTGTGTGACCTTTGTTATCATCTAACAAACCTTATGTTGGAGCTCCTTTAATATACATAAGAATGTGAATCACTACATCCTAATGACTACTATATGGAGCTTAGAGAAATTGACTGACAACACTCACTATAAATGAAATGTCTGGTTGTGTTATTGTAAGATAATTTAACTTTCCAACAATCTCTGATATCTACTAGGATCTTCCAATGGCTCCCTCTGTCCACGAACAAGTTTGACATTTGGATCCATAGGGATATCTACACATTTGCAGTCTAGCATTCCTATCTCTTTCAAAATATTTAGAGCATATTTCCATTGAGAAAGAGCAATGCCTTTTGGACTAGGCTACCTCAACTCCCAAAAAATACTTTAATCTCCCTAGATCATTAGTCTAAAAGTGGACGAATAAATGTTGTTTGAGCTGAGATGGATATCATGGTCATTACCAATTATGATAATGTCATCAATATATACTACAAGAAGAATAATTTTTACCATGCTTATCATGACAAAAGAATACTGAATGATCCGTCTCACTTTGAGACATTCAAAATTATTGGACTACTATGCTAAATCATCCAAACCATGCTCTTGGAGACTATTTCAATCCATATAATAATCGTCATAGGCAGCAAACCAGGACAGACTCCCCCTAAGCAACAAAGCCTAGTGGTTGCTCCATATATACCTCTTCAGGAGTTCACCATGTAAGAAGGCATTTCTAATGTCCAGCTTGTGAAGATTTCAATGATTGATTACTGGTAAAGAGATTAAGAGACTACTAATGCAATTTTGGCCACTGGTGAAAAAGTATCACCATAATCAAGTCCGAAGATTTGGATGTATCCTTTGGTAACTAGTCGAGCTTTAAACCAGTTAATTTTGCCATCAGGACCCACTTTCACTGTGTAAACCCAATGGCAACCAGCAACAGATTTTCCTTGTGGGAGCAAAACCAACTCCTAAGTACCATTTTGATGAAGAGCAATCATCTCCTCAATCATAGCTTCACTAACAGACTTAAGTATAGGGATATTAGACAAAATAGAGATAAAAGAATAGCACAAAGGAGATAAGCAATGATAACTTAAGAAATTATAAATTAGGTGAGGGTTGAGAAGAATAAATACCTTTTTGAACAACAATGGGAGGAGTTGTTATTTCTACCAGGGACACGGCCAATTTAAGAGATGATGGTGAGGCATGAGAGGAGTCACTTGGAAGAATACCTATATTATTTGCACAAAAAATAATTGGTTTAACAGAAGGATGAGAACGGTGTAAGTAGACTTAAAGAGGAGGTGGAGAGTTGTCTTGTGGGAGAGAAACAATCAGAGTAGGAAGGGGCTCAATGACAAAATGTTCTTCCATTGTGTTTGCTACAAAATATAGAGATGTTTCAAAAAAAGTTACATTTGCTAATATGTAATATTTATTTGTGACTGGATCATAACATTTGTAAACCTTTTGAAGGCAAGAATATCCTAAAAAGATACATTTAACTTATTTTTGTTGAAGATTTTCTTTACTAGAAGAAAGGTTATAAATGAAGCACATATAGCCAAACACTCGAAGTAGAATTATGACGTATGAGTAAAGTGTGGGTTGTTTCAATGAGGTGCCAATTATAGTTCTTTGTGAACTATACAAGTTGTTCTTGATTTGCTCCGCAGAGATGACACATACACCCTAATAAACAATGAAATTATGCATGTGGATGATCATGAGTTCAATTTAAATAAATTATTACTCACCTCTTATAGCCTATTAAACACTTTACTCAAACAGTAGTTAGCCTTGGATCCGTGGCTTCCTGAATCCCTTAGGTCCAATCCTATAAACATTAAAACCTAAGAGTTATTTGAAGCTCAAAAACTCTATACATATATCAAAAAGACAATTCTAGGTCCTTTTGGATAGTTAAATCATGTTTTAGAGCCTTAGAACTAAAGGAAAAATAAGGTTGGCAGAACCTAGTTCGACTACCAAAATATGGAACTTCGACCGGCGAAGTCTTGGGCTCGACAATGAAACCTGAGAATTTTTAGAATTCCTAAGTTGAAAACCTATAGAGACTTACTCCCAACAACACCACAACTGAAGCCTAAGCACTAAAACACAATCCATGTAACACCCCCTACCCGGTCTACAGTGTAGCCGAGTAAGGCGTGCTACATTCGGTGTCGAAGCACCCTTTCTTATCTTACTTTATTCCTTTAAAAATTTTGAACTCATTATATTTTAAAATAAATAATAGTCTAAGGAGAAATTGATGGAATTTCCCCTATTTTATTACCAATTGATGTATTTCACTGTTTACCTGTTTAAAAATTTCAACAAAAATTTCCTGTAATAATCTCATTCATACACGTCATAATCATCTTAGTAATTCAAATATCATTTGTGTATTTCAATTACATACTCATTCCCATACAATTTCACTCATGCTTAATTCATTTATAAAAATTCTCAAATTTCATTAAGATACATGATTTACATACTAATTACATAAATTCTAATTCACATGGTATACAAATTAATTATATATGAAATAGCCAATTCATTAATTTACATCACATACATATTAATTATATTTTTATAGTCACATTACAACATAGGAAATATTTGTGATATAGAAAATACATAATATGACTTATATGGGCCCTATCTACATGCATTGCTAAGGAGGTGACAACCTTGGAGACTCTGTAGATCAGAACTCTAAAATCCCATTCTAATGTCCACTAGGCTTTATCTTCAGTACCTACACGAGGAAACAATTCCATCGCGCTGAGCATTGCTGCTTAGTGGTGCAATAATATAACAAAGAAATAATATATAAATAAAAATAGAAATAAAACATAATTCAGATAATTAAGATTTAATTATACTTCATATGAGGTTTCTAAAATTAAATATCTTTTATCCTAATTTAGTCCTCTTTGGAGGTGCTTAGTTCATAAACTTACAATAATAATGTACAATATAAAATAATCTAAAAATATTAAATTTATGCTTATATTATTATGTAAAACACATCTGTAATGTTTATTTAAGTTATAATTCTTTTGCTAATCTTTTTATCACTTCCTCAATACTTTCTAGGTTATCTTAGATCATTTCATAATAATTAAAATTTTTATAACTAATCTAGTTCATTTCAGGTCCTCTAATAAATAAATTTTTAGAGCTAATTTAATTTATTTCTGATCTTCTTACTCATTTATTTAATTTCTAATATTTTTAATTGCTAATATTCTTAATTTTCTTCAATAAATTTCGCTGCCCAAGTAACTTATGACAGGCTGACTAAACTGGATAAGCGGGTCCTTGGCACTGGACACCGTGATGTCTCGGGCTGTCATACCATGGGACATGAAATACAGAACATCAATCACGTATGCAATCAATATGGCTAAAAAGCCATGGTAATAAATAATCGAACATACAAACCATGAATGCAGGCATAAAGCCTTACGCAGTACTGTTCAAACAATCCCTTATTAGCATGCCAATCTATCCAATCTGACACACGTGTCTAGGCAATAAAAAGGCACAATAGTACCATTAAGTATTCTTATGTTTCATTATTTCATTATAAGTTCTATTTATATTTTACAATATTTTAGTTATAGTTATGATGAAAGCAAAATTTTTCAAACCACATTTCTACATAATTTATACATTCATTTTATTATTCATATTGATCACAATTTATATCAATTGTTTTCATGTACCATTGTACTCAAACATTCTTCTTTCTTTCATGATGAGAACAAGTGTTTATAATTCACATTGTTCCCTCTGATGTGCCATTTATTATGCAAGGTATTATTATTCTATTTATAATGGAGACATAAATCCTATTGACTACTTTACCTCATTTACTACAATTAGTAATCCATTTATGTAAATCACATTTCATATTTCAAGTTATAATACTAAGGTATTATGTGTTCTATTTGTGATAGGAATACAAGTCCCATCTACCTATCCACATGATTTAGGTGTAAGTCATTTAGGTTTTCATTCTTTGGGTTTGATGTCATTGTGGTTACTATTCATGCAAATGTTGACTATTTCATAAATAATAGGAATACAAATTCTAAACAAATGATCCTACCACATTTTAGGTTCTAAATTTATTGGCATTACTGCCAATTACAATTCAAAACTTCCTAGAAGTATTTCTAAAATTTCAGATTTTGTCTCCTAAGCTTACTGTTCCATTGGACTAAATTACAGTGGGATTTTCGCTAACTTTTCTTCATCAAAGTTGTTCCTTAATGTCTCTAATTTATTTTCTTTTTGAATCACTCCATTTGAAGTTTTTTAGCTCAAGTTATGGCATTTTTACCATAACTGGCCTAATTGGTTCATGTCCAGAATTTCTGGGCATTTTTGGTTCTGGCAGTTTTGATGAGCTAAATATGGTTAGCAATTTGAATTGGTTATGGTCAGAACTGGGCTTTAAGTTCTTCATAGGAAATGTTCTCCTACATCTAAGCTTTCCAATGGCTAAAAATTCAGGTCATTCTGACCTTCCTAGAGTGAGTTATGGCCATTTGAACATTTACTGTTCATATGGTCATTTTTCCAGGTCCAGATTTTGGTTACCCAGATTCAAGACAATTTTTTATCATTTTAGGTTCAGTTTCTGGGTAGGGTCTCCGCATGAAAAATGTAGCAAATTGTCTTAGATTTCATCTCCAATTGGCCTTACACCAATTGGAAAGACACAACTCTACTTATGGCCTGAAAACCACACTGGACTCAAGGTCCATAAAATCTTGCATAAACACAACACTCCCAATACCACTATTCCATATTACTACCAACCTCAAATCACATTCCATGAACTTTAAATAGTTCCTAATTGATCTCAACAACATCAATTTATCAACATATCATCAAATTCCCAATTTTCATACTAAACCCTAACTTATAAGTTTTGTAAATCTCATGCAACACATATACATCATGCAATTCAACTTCAATCCTATGCAAACTTATTAATAACACCACTAATCAAATTAATTCCATCAAAATCATAAATTCCCACATATTCTCATGGCTGCCGAAATTCTTGTCTTTCAATTCCTCATCATAATTTTTCAATTCCATAAGATTTCAACTTAGTTTAGCATGCTTAACACTTAGAGAAGAGAGAAAACTTGGATAGTGCACTAACCTTAGTAAATAGAATTTTCTTTCACCCAAACTTCACTTTTCTTGCACTCTCTTGGCTGCCAAACACTTTCTCAAGGTTTAGGAGTAATTTTTAGTGAATGGACCTAGGGCTTTTGGGGTGAGAATGGAGGAAGACCAAGCTTTGAAGCTTGAACAATGATGGAGTCTCTCATGGAAGTGGTTCGGCCAACATGAATTGAAGGAAGAAGATGACCAAAGTTTTGGCTTATTTGTTTTCTTTTTATCTTTTTATATGTGTTTGTCTTATGTTAATTGGTTAGTAAATTTAAATGACATCATTATTATGTCATAATTAAGTTTTAATTCTTATTTGATTTTTCTTTTCTTTTCTTCTTTCTTTTAGCATTTTTAATTAAATTTTTAGCAATATTTATCATATTTTATGTTATAATTGTCACTTACTTGAATGGACAAGTTGTCAAAAATCATCTCTGAAGGTGAAATGACCAAAATGCCCTTCATTTAGCTTAATGAGCTCAAATTGTCTATACCGATTTACAAAATTTTCCTAGCATTTTCTTGGTATTCTATTGTCATCTAAGCCTCAATAATTTTTCACTGGAGTCCCAAAAATTATTTCACAGGGTTTTCCCATGGGTCTAGGGTCAGCAACTGTCTTTACAGTCGCTTCCCGTTAGGTCACCCATCGCCGTAGGTCCAGCTCATTTAACTTTCTAGTATTTCATTTCTTAAATTTTTTTCTTAATTTTTCTTATCATTATTTGGGTTATTTATGACTCCTCACTCTAATTTAAATATAATTCCAAAAATTCTAGCTGTCTGGACAGACATTGGTCACTGAAACGGTAGAACGTACAAACTATCTAAAGTGAGGATGTCACAATTCTTTCCCTCTAACAAAAATTTCATCCTCGAACTTTACCTGATGTAAGTAGTCAAGGAACTGCTACCTCCTTGCTTCTCCACTTTTTCATGTTGCCTCTTCATTGTCTGGATCTGATCCTCTCGAGCCTCCATAGCATATAGCCTCCTCTGAGGGCAATCCTTCAGAAAATGGTCCTTGGCCCCATATCTATAACAAGCTCCCGCCAATCCCCTACATTCACCTTTATGCCACTTTTTGCAATGGCCACATTTTCTTATGGTAGAACTTCTCACTGTTAACCCCGATGTACTTATTACTAGTGTCTCTAGTTGGTCTCTTCTGGATATGGGTCTGGGCCTATGTCTCCTACTTTGATCAAGTGTTTGACTTAATGGTTCTCTAGGTCTCTTATTACTAGACTAGCCAAAATCTCTTCTCTATTGACTATCCATTCTATTATGTTCTTCTTCTTGGACACAGCTAATATATTTCTTTCTGAATTCCATCAGAAAGAAATCCCAAGTCACCTTGGCTAGCAGCACTACCTTGGTTACAGTATCCCACTAACGATATGCAGCTTCTTATAGCAATGAAACGACAAACTTAAAACTCTATTTTGGGGTACAATGGAGCTGCTGCAGGACTCTTTCAGTCCTTTCTAACTAATACTCCACAACTGTAGAATCATCTTCCTTTCTGCCTTTGAAATCTACAGCCCCATACTTTCTAATTTTTCCCAAAGGTGACTTATGTTGTGGTTAGGGTTGCGAAACTACCTCAGTAATCTGTCTAAAATACTTGGTCATCTGCTCTCATAAAGCTTGTTGGGGTTGTGTAGGCACCTCATGCACTGGGCAAATAGGACCTCCCCTGTCCCCAACATTACTCCCAGCCGGGGCACGGCTTTCTACTTCTTCCTCTACTGCCCTTTGCGACTTCGGATTCATATCCTAACCAAAATAGCCAAAGACAGAAAGATTTGCATTAGTGTCACCTCAACTCTTATGAATGCAATGCATGATATGCAGTCTATCTAGGTCCAGAAATGCCTAAACCGTGCTCTGATACCAATAAATGTAACACCCCTTACCCGGTCTACAGTGTAACCGAGCAAGGCATGCTACATTCGGTGTCAGAGCACCCTTTCTTATCTTACTTTATTCCTTTAAAAATTTTCCACTCGTTATATTTTAAAGTAAATTATAGTCTAAGGAGAAACTGATGGAGTTTCCCCTATTTTATTACCATTTGATGTATTTCACTGTTTACCTGTTTAAAAATTTCAACAAAAATTTTCAGTAATAATCTCATTCATACACATCATAATCATCTCAGTAATTCAAATATCATTTGTGTATTTCAATTACATACTCAGTCCCATACAATTCCATTCATGCTTAATTCATTCATAAAAATTCTCAAATTTCATTAAGATACATGATTTATACACTAATTACATAAATTCATAATTTACATGATATACAAATTAATTACATATGAAATAGTCAATTTATTAATTTACATCACATATATATTAATTACATTTTCATAGTCACATTACAACATAGGAAATATTTGTGATATACAAAATACATAATATGACTCATATGGGCCCTATCTATATGCATTGCTGAAGAGGTGACAACCTTGGACACTCTGTAGATCAGAACTCCAAAATCCCAGTCTAATGTCCACTGGGCTTTATCTTCAGAACCTACCTACGCGAGGAAACAAATCAATCGCGCTAAGCATTGCTGTTTAGTGGTGCAATAATATAACAAAGAAATAATATACAAATAAAGATAGAAATAAAACATAATTTGGATAATTAAGATTTAATTATACTTCATATGAGTTTTCTAAAATTAAATATCTTTTATCCTAATTTAGTCCTCTTTGGAGGTGCTTAGTTCATAAATTTACAGTAATAATGTACAATATAAAATAACCTAAAAATGTTAAATTTATGCTTATATTATTATGTAAGACACATCTGTAATGTTTATTTAAATTATAATTCTTTAGCTAATCTTTTTATCACTTCCTCAATACTTTTTAGGTTATCTTAGATCATTTCATAATAATTAAAATTTTTATAACTAATCTAGTTCATTTCAGGTCCTTCTAATAAATAAAATCTTAGAGCTAATCTAATTTATTTCTGGTCTGCTTACTCATTTATTTAATTTCTAATATTTTTAATTGCTAATATTCTTAACTTATTTTAATAAATTTCACTGCCCAAGTAACCTATGACAGGCTAACTAAACTGGATAAACGGGTCCTTGACACTGGACACCGTAGTATCTCAGGCTGTCATACCATGTGACGTGAAATACAGAACGTCAACCATGTATGTAATCAATATGGCTAAAAAGTCATGGTAACAAATAATCAGGCATACAAGCCATGAATGTGGGCATAAAGCCATAAAGCCTTATGCAGTACTGCTCAAACAATCCCCTATTGGCATGCCAATCTATCCAATCTGACACACGTGTCTAGGCAATACATGGACACAATAGTAACATTAAGTATTCTTATGTTTCATTATTTCATTATAAGTTCCATTTATATTTTACAGTATTTTAGTTCTAGTTATGATGAAAGCAAAATTTTTCAAATCACATTTCTACATAATTTATACATGCATTTTATCATCCATATTGATCACAATTCATATCAATTATTTTCATGTACCATTGTACTCAAACATTCTTCTTTTCTTTCATGATGAGAACAAGTGTTTATAATTCACATTGTTCCCTCTGATGTGCTATTTATTATGCAAGGTATTATTATTCTATTTACAGTGGAGACATAAGTCCTAATGACTACTTTACCTCATTTAATACAATTAGTAATCTATTTATGTAAATCATATTTCATATTTCAAGTTATATCACTAAGGTATTATGTGTTCTATTTGTGATGGGAATACAAGTCCTATTTACCTATCCACATGATTGAGGTGTAAGTCATTTAGGTTTTGGTTCTTTGGGTTTGATGTCATTGTGGTTATTATTCACATTATTATTCATGCAAATGTTGACTATTTCATAAATAATAGGAATACAAATTCTAAACACATGATCCTACCATATTTTGGGTTCTAAATTTGTTGGCATTAGTTGCCAATTACAATTCAAAACTTACTAGAAGTATTTCCAAAATTTCAGATTTTGTCTCCTAAGTTTACTATTTTATTGGACTAATTTACAGTGAGAGTTTGGCTAACTTTTCTTCATCAAAGTTGTTCGTTAATGTCTCTAATTTATTTCCCTTTTTGAATCACTCCATTTAGATTTTTGTAGCTCAAGTTATGGCATTTTTACCATAACTGGCCGGATTGGTTCGTGTTTAGAATTTCTGGGCAATTTTGGTTCTGGTATTTTTTATGAGCTAACTTTGGTTATGGTCAGAACTGGGCTTCTAAGCTCTTCATAGGAAATTTTTTCCTATGTCTAAGCTTTCCAATGGTTAAAAATTCAAGTCATTCTGACCTTCCTAGAGTGAGTTATGGCCATTTGAACATTTACTATTCATAAGGCCATTTTTCTAGGTCCAGATTTTGGTTACCCTAATTCAAGCTAATTTTTAGTCATTTTAGGTTCAGTTTCTAGGCAGGGTCTCTACACAAAAAATGTAGCAAATTATCTTAGGTTTCATCTCCAATTGGCCTCACACTAATTGGAGTAACACAACACTACTTATGGCCTAAAAACCACACTGGACTCAAGGTTAAGAAAATCCTGCATAAACACAACACTCCCAATACCATCATTCCACACTACTGCCAACCTCAAATCAAATTTCACGCACTTCAAATAGTTCCTAATTGATCTCAACAACATCAATTTATCAACATATCATTAATTCCCAATTTTCACACTAAACCATAACTTATAAGTTTTGTAAATCTCATGTAACATATATACATCATGCAATTCAACTTATATCCTATGCAAACTTATCAATAACACCACTAATCAAATTAATTCCATCAAAATCATAAATTTCCACATATTCTCATGGCTGCCAAAGTTCTTGTCTTTCAATCCCTCATCATATTCTTTCAATTCCATAAGATTTCAACTTAGTTTAGCATGCTTAAACACTTAGAGAAGAGAGAAAACTTGGATAGTGCACTAACCTTAGTAAACAGAATTTTCTTTCACCCAAACTTCACTTTTCTTGCACTCTCTTAGCTACCAAACACTTTCTCAAGGTGTGAGAGTAATTTTTAGTGAATAGACCTAGGGCTTTTGGGGTGAGAATGGAGGAAGACCAAGCTTTGAAGCTTGAACAATGGTGGAGTCTCTCATGGAAGTGGTTCAGCCAACATGAATTGAAGGAAGAAGATGACCAAATTTTTAGCTTATTTGATTTCTTCTTATCTTTTTATATGTGCTTGTCTTATGTTAATTGGTTAGTAAATTTAAATGACAGCATTATTATGTCATAATTAAGTTTTAATTCTTATTTGATTTTTCTTTTCTTTTCTTCTTTCTTTTAGCATTTTTAATTAAATTTTTAGTAATATTTATTTATATTTTATGTCATGATTCTCACTTACTTAAATGGACAAGTTGGTCAAAAATCACCTATGAAGGTAAAATGACCAAAATGCCCTTCGTTTAGCTTAACGAGCTAAAATTGTCTGTACCGATTTACAAAATTTTCCTAGCATTTTCTTGACATTCTATTGTCATCTAAGCCTCAATAATTCTTCACTAGAGTCTGAAAAATTATTTCACAGAGTTTCCCTCTGAGTTTAGGGTTGGTAATTAGAATTACAGTCGCTTCCTGTTAGGTCACCCATCGTCGTAGGTCCGGCTCATTTAACTTTTTGGTATTTTATTTCTTAAATTTTTTTCTTAATTTTTCTTATCATTATTTGGGTTATTTATGACTCCTCACTCTAATTTAAATATTGTTCCAGACATTTTGGCTGTCTAGACAGACATTGGTCATCGAAACAGTAAAACATATGCACTATCTAAAGTGAGGATGTCACAATCCAACTATCACAACACATTTCTAAGGCCTAAAACAACTTGAATTCAAGCTTTGATTACACATGCATCCACTAGGAACAAGAATTCAAAGTTCTACCCAACTACAAACATAACATTAACAAGAAATTCTTAAATTCATTAAGGAAAACTTGCCATTTAAGGCCTATAAACACCTAAACTTGACAAATTTCAAAACAAAACATATAATTTCATCAGGATTCATCAAAACCCTAACATGCAAGAGCCTCCCTTATCCTCATCAAACCAAAAACTCCTTAAACCAAATATGCAATTAAAGTTAAACAAGCTAACATTCATAAACATGCTTGGATCCTTCTAAAAGATCAAAAGAAAAGAAGAATTACCTCTTTTTCATTTCAGCTTGAGAAAGAGGAGAATTGATGATCCAAACTTCAATATACTCTCACTAGGCTTTCCAAAAGAAGAATCAAGCAAGAAAACATGAAATTCTTCTCCAAAGGCCTTTTGCATGCAACAGTAGTCTAAAAGAAGAGAAAAGTGAAAATTCAAGTATCTTTTTGACAGAAAACCAAACTGAAAGCCCTTTTATACATTCATTGTCGATGGACTTTCAGCTACCGAATGTCATGCTTTCGGCTGTCGAAGTCCATTTTGTTCAAAAAGGGTATTTAAACAAAAAAGGGACTTTGGCTATCAAAATTCATACTTTAGCTACTGAAATTCCTTCTGCCTAAAAAAAAAACTTAAAACTTTTCTTGGTCAAATCATTTAAAACATATTTAACACATCATACATACATATATATATATATATATATATATATATATATATATATATATATATATATATATATATATATATATATATATATATATACATATATATATATATATATATATATATATGCATGTACATACAATTTCCACCACCATTCCCCTATCTGTGAAATCTTGAATTCTACCATAATATTCCATCAACGACAGTAATTCTGATATCATAAAATGGTGGGCGTTACAATTACTAAACCAAACCGAATTTGTTAATTTTAACAAATGGAAAACTAAAACCATTATTGGAGAATGAGGAACCATGTTGATTGCATTGGGAGGTTCCTTTCATTACGTTCGGTTTAAACTATTAATTATAACTATAAATTATCCAAATCAATGAAATCAACTCAAAATAAAGGATGTGAGAAAACATAATTTAAAAAAAAATTAAAACTTTAACCTTAATTCCAAAGTTAAAAAAATGGAAAAGGAAAAAAAAAAGGAAGATATAGTGCAATAATAAAAGGAAAATTTAGATAATAATATTAGATATATTATTCATTTATTATTTTTTTATCAACATGAAGTTTGCTAAAATCAATAAAAATACTAAAATTATTAAATGTATTGATAAAACTAAAAGAAGTAGCCAAATTTGATAATAAATGAAAATATTTGAATTATTTTTGCCAATTGATGAGTTAATTGTTTTTAATTAAATTTATTATTAAAATTGAAAACATTTGGAAAGGTTTATGATTAAATTGATACAATTAAAATTTTTTACTAAAATTGATAATTGACATAAAAGATTTGGTTTTTTTTTTTTGGTCTTTTAACTTTATTTAATTATGTAAATATATGAGTATTTGCAGCTATATTAAAGAATAAAATTAATATATGATAATAATTATAACAATGTATTTTTAAATTATATAATTTAACTTATCATTAATATATTTACCATATATACTTTTTTGTTTTAAATACTTTTTGTTTAATTTTTAATTTACCTTATATATATATATATATATATATATATATATATATATATATATATATATATATATATATTGTAACACCTCACTCTAGCTATTCTGTTCATTCTACTGTTCTGATGACCAATGTCGGTCTGAACAGCTAGAACGTCTGGAAAAATGTTTATACTAGAATGAGGAGTCATAAATAACTCAAATAATAATAAGAAAAATTTAGGAAAAATTTTAGAAATAAAATACAACCAAGTTAAATGAGCCGGTGCCCTAGCGATGGGTAACCCAGTGGGAAGTTACAGTCTTCGCAATTAGAAACCCTAAACCCAGGGAAAATTTTATGAAATAATTTTTTGGAGTTCAGAGAAGAGTCATTGAGGTTTCTATGGCATTAGAATGCCAAGAAAAGGCTTAGAAAAATTTTTCAATTGGTACAGACAATTTTAGTCTGTTAAGCCAAACGGAGGGCATTTTGGTCATTTCGTCTTCAAAGATGATTTTTGGCCGACTTGTCTAGTTAATTAAATAATTATTATGATCTAAAAGATGAATAAATATTGCTAAAAATTTAATTGGAAATGAGTAGAAAAGAAAAACAAAGAAAAATGAAAGAAATTAGGAATTATGACATTATATGATGTCATTAAACACTCTCACCCAATCACAAATTGATAAGCCTTTTAAAAGAGATAAAAACTAAATAAAAAAGAGACAAAATGAAACACCAATCTGCAGTCCCATCTTCAAACAGCTGCACCAGAGAGAGAGAGAGAGAGAGAGAGAGAGAGAAGGGGTTCCACCATTGATGAAGCTTGTAAGCTTCATTTTCTCCCTTATCTCACCCCAAAACTCCTAGTTGTCTTCACTAAAATTTCATCTTACACCTTGAGAAAGCTTTAAGTAGCAGAAAATTGAGGAGAGATTGAAGTTTTAACAAGTCAACGGTTAGCCAATTCAAGGTTAGTGATAAATCTCTTACTTCTCTCTTTATATTTTAGATTTGAACCTTGAGTTAAGTTAGAAAATGGAGAAAATTTAAAGAAAATATGTATATTATGAACATTTCAATTTTTGGCAGCCATGGGAGAAGGTTAAGAATTGTTGATTTGATTGAATTAAATTGCCTGGGAATGATGTTTGATAATTATATTAGAGTTAGATGTTGATTTGTGTATGTTAGATAAAGTGTTGTATTGTTAGGGTTAGGGCTTTGAAATTTAATTGAGGGTTTAATGCTTAGATGTTTAAATTAAATTCTAATGGTCAATTAATGACCATTTAATGAATTTTAACCCTAAATTGGAGACCATTGTGGTATTGGAATTGAAATGGTATGCTGCCTTGAGTGGCCCCATAGGTCTGGATGTGAGTCCAGCATGTTTGGGCAGCTATAACTGGAGTTGTATAGGTTCAATTGGTGCAAGGCAAAATGGAGATGAAACTAGACACATAATGGCACTTTGGTGAAGAAACCCTATCCAGAAAACCAAACAAAGTTGACCTAAAAATTACCCTAATCTGGGTGACCAACATGCTGTCCCTGGAAAATGACTAAATGAACAGTGTTTGTTCAAATGGTCATAACTTAGTGTAGAAAAGTTCAATTGATCTAAAATTCTACCAGCAGAAAGCTGAGACATAGCCCTACGACTTTCATGAAGAATAAAAACTACAAATTCTAAACCTAACCAATTCAAATTGCTAGTCTAAATTAGGACACCAAATCTGGCAGAACCAAATTGCCCAGATATTCTGGGTACAGGTCAATCCGGCCAGTTATGGTAAAATGACCATAACTTGAGCTACAAAACTCCAAATGGAGTGATTCAAAAAAATAAATGTAACTAGACATAATAAGGAACAACTTTCATGAAGATAATTTTTTCAAATTCCTACTGTACAAATGACCAATGGAATAGAAAACCTAGGGTATGAAATTTGAAAATTTTGAATAACATAAGATAAGCTTCGAAATAGTATTGGAAATCAATACCAACAAAAATAAAATGCAAAATGTGGTATCTTGGAGAACTTAGGTTCAATAAATTTATTATGTAATAAAAAGTCAACAATATGAGTGAATAGTAAAGTGAATAGTAGTACAAAGACACAAAGTGTAAGAACTAAATTGGTAGAGCAAATTAAGGTATGAAATTTGGAATCCATGAAACATTCATGGATTACTTGGAATAGAAATAGTAATTCACCTAAATGACTTAATGAACATTTAAGTTATGTGAATATATAGTTAAGATTTGTATTTCCATCACTAGTAGGTCTAATAAAATATAAGTAATACCACTTGAAATATGAAATAAAATTAACCTAAATAGATTGTTGAGTATAAATGGGATGAGGTTTACATTAGGATTTATGTTTCCATTACAAATAAGATAATAACACCTTGTATGAGTTATGAATTCATATAAATATTGTAATGAATAAATGAATCATATGAAAATATGAATGGATCATTAGTTTTCTTTATGAGTAAAGGAGGAATGTCTTGAGTACAATGGTACATGAACACCATTGTTGTGAATTGTGATCAATACGAATGATGTAAGTAATGTATGAATATTATAATGAATGTATAAATTATGGAATTTGTTATGAAATAATGAAGTCATAAAACACAATATATTAATATTTAATGATATTATGTGCCCTTGTATTGCCTAGACATGTGTGTCATATTGGATAGATTGGCATGCCAATAAGGTATTGTTTTAGCAGTACTGCGAAAGGCTTTATGCCTGTATTCATGGCTTTATGCCCGCACTCATGGCTTTATGCCTGTATTCATGGCTTTATGCCCACATTCATGGCTTCTATGCCTGATTATGTGTTATCATGGCTTTTTAGCCATACTGACTGCATACGTGGTTGACGTTCCGCGTCCCATGGTATGATGGCCCAAGGCACCACGGTGTCCAGTGCCAATGACCTGTTATCCAGTTTAGTCAGCCTGTCATAGATTACTTAGGAGTGAGATTTATTGAAATAAGTTAAAAATATTAGCAATTAAAAATATTAGAAATTAAATAAAATAAATGAGTAAGATGACCTAAAATAAATTAGAATAGTTATTTATTAGAAAGAATCGAAATGAACTGGACCGATATTAAAATTTTACTTATTATGAGATAATCTGAGACAACCTAGAAAGTATTGAGAAAATGCTAAAAGATTAGTAAAGAAAATTATAACATAAATAAATATTGCAATTGTGACTTACATAATAATATAAGCATAAGTTTATTATTTTTAGATCATTTCTCTTTGTACATTATTACTGTACATTGGCGAAATAAACACTTCCAAAGAAGACTAAATTAGGATAAAACATATTAAATTTTAGAAACCGCATGTGAAGTATAAATAAATTTTAATTATTCGAATTTCGTTCCTATCTTTATTTGTATATTATTTCCTTGTTATATTATTGCACCACTAAGCAGTAATGCTTAGCGCAATGGAATTGTTTCCTTCGTGCAGGTACTGAAGTTAAAGCCCAATGGATATTTGACTAGGAATTTTAGGAGTCCAGATCTGCAAAGTATCAAAGCTTGTCACCTCCTCAGCAATGCATGTAGCTAGGGCCCATGTATATCACTTTATGTATTTTGTATGTTTTAAATATTTCGTATGTTGTAATTCGTATGTTGTAATGTAAATTAAGAATTATAAGTAATATTTATGTGATGTAAATTTATAAATTGATTATTTCATATGTAATTAAATTGTATATCATGTAAATTAATGAAAATTGAAAATTATCATATATGAGTTGAGAATGAATGGAAATGGAATATGAAATTGAATTATATAGAGGATATTCGAATTGATGAGATAATTATGATTAGTGTCAATAAGATTTTATTGTGAAAATATTATTGAATTTTCAAGCAGGTGAATAATGAAATGCGCCAAATAGAAATAAAACAGGGAAAACTCCGCTGGTTTCTCCATAGAAAAATAATTAATATTAAATTAAACGAATTTAAAATTACTAAAATAATAAAGTAAGATAAGATATGGTGCTTCGGCACCGAATGTAGCACACTTTGCTCTGCTAGACTGTAGTCAGGTGAGGGTGTTACATTTATTGGTATCACAGCATGGTTTAGGCGTTCCTAGGCATAGATAGATAGAATAAGATAGTGTGCATAACATGCATTGCATTCATATGAGTCGAGGTGACACTAATGCAGATCTGCTTTCTTGGTTATTTTAGGTTAAGTATGGACTCAGAATTGCAGAGGGCAATAGAAGAAGAAGTTGTAAGCCGTATCCCGACTGGGAGTGATATTGGAAATTGGGGAGATCCTACTCCACCAGTGCAAGAGGTGCCTGTACAACCCCAACAGGCCTTGTTTGAGCAGATGACTGAATTCTTTTGACAGATGAATGGGGTTATTCCACCACTGCCTCAGCGAAAATAACCTCTAGGAAAAATTAGGAAGTATGGAGCTGTAGATTTCAATGGTAAAAAGGAAGACAATTCTTCAGTGGCTGAGTATTGGTTAGAAAGGATTGAAAGAGTCCTGCAGCAGCTCCATTGTACACCAAAACAAAGTTTAGAGCGTGCAATTTCATTGTTATAAGAAGCTACATATCGGTGGTGGGATGTTGTAACCAAGGTAGTGCGACCAGCCGACATAACTTGGAAATTCTTTCTGATAGAGTTCAGAAAGAAATATATTAGCTGTGTTCATGAAGAGGAATAGAAGAGGAGTGGTGATCAGCAAAAGAGGAAATTTGGACAGTCTAGTAATAAGATGCTGAGAGAACAATTAAGTCAGACATCTGATCAAAGTAGGAGATCTAGACCCAGGCCTACACCCAGAAGAGATCAACCAGAAACACTAGTAGTGAGTGTGCCAGGACTAGCAAGAAAATGTGGCCATTGTAACAAGTGGCATAAAGGTGAATGTAGGGGATTGATTGGAGCCTGTTATAGATGTGGGGCCATAGACCATCATCTGAAAGATTGTACTAAGAGGAATTTACCATGGACCCAGACAAAGGTCATGGAAGGACCAAGTACAATAGTAACACCACTTCCAAATGTCACCCAAGCCAGAGAGGAGCAAGAAGCCCCAAATGTGAATTTGAGGTAAATTATTCTTCCTTTATGATATGCCTAAATGCATAATGATAAATTCGAAAAGACTAAATAATACCATATATATAAAAAGAGTAGACAGAGGGAGTAATAGAAAGGTAAAGGAATTATCTCAGATACCTACACCCAGTAAATTTCGAGGACGAAATTTAAATTAGAGGGGAAGAATTGTAACACCCTCACTGTAGCTATTTCATACATTCTACTATTCTGGTGACCGGTGTCGGTCCGAACAGCTAGAACATCTGGAAAAATATTTAGACTAGAGTGAAGAGTCATAAATAACTCAAATAATAATAAGAAAAATTTAGAAAAAAATTTTAGAAATAAAATACAACCAAGTTAAATTAGCCGGTGCTCTAGCGATGGGTAACCCAGTGGGAAGTTGTTGTCTTCTCAACTAGAAACCCTACACCTAGGGAAAATTTTATGAAATAATTTTTGGGACTTCAGAGAAGAGTTATTGAGGTTTCTATGGCATTAGAATGCCAAGAAAAGGCTTAGAAAAATTTTTCAATCGGTACAGACAATTTTAGTCTGTTAAGCCAAACGGAGGGCATTTTGGTCATTTCGTCTTCAGAGATAATTTTTGGCCGACTTGTCCAGTTAAGTAAATAATTATTATGATCTAAAATATAAATAAATATTGCTAAAAATTGAATTGAAAATGAGTAGAAAAGAAAAGAAAAGAAAAGAAAAATGAAAGAAATTAGGAATTATGACATCATATGATGTCATTAAACACTCTCCACCCAATCACAAATTGACAAGCCTTTTAAAAGGAATAAAAACTAAATAAAAAAGAGATAAAATGAAAAACCAATCTGCACTTCCATCTTCAAACAGCCGTACCATAGACACACAGAGAGAGAGAGAAGGGGTTCCACCATTGATGAAGCTTGTAAGCTTCATTTTCTCCCTTATCTCACCCCAAAACTCCTAGTTGTCTTCACTAATATTTCATCTTACACTTTGAGAAAGCTTTAAGTAGCAGAAAATTGAAGAGAGATTGAAGTTTTAACAAGTCAAGGGTTAGCCAAATTCAAGATTAGTGCTAAATCTCTTACTTCTCTCTTTATATTTTAGATTTGAACCTTGAGTTAAGTTAGAAAATGGAGAAAATTTGAAGAAAATATGCATATTATGAACATTCTAATTTTTGGCAGCAATGGGGGAAGGTTCAGAATTGTTGATTTGATTGAATTAAATTGCTTGGGAATGATGTTTGATAATTATATTAGAGTTAGATGTTGATTTGTGTATGTTAAATAAAGTGTTAGATTGTTAGGGTTAGGGTTTTTAGATTTAATTGAGGGTTTAATGCTTAGATGTTTAAATTAAATTCTAATGGTCAATTAGTGACCATTTGATGAATTTTGACCTTAAATTGGAGACCATTGTGGTATTGGAATTGAAATGGTATGCTGCCTTGAGTGGCCCTGTGGGTCAGGATGTGAGTCTAGAATGTTTGGGCAACTATAACTGGAATTGTATAGGTTCAATTGGTGCAAGGCCAATTGGAGATGAAACTAGACACATAATGGCACAACGTTGGTGAAGAAACCCTGTCTAGAAAACCAAACCAAGTTGATCTAAAAATTACCCTAATCCGGGTGACCATTATGCTGTCCCTGGAAAATGACCAAATAAATAATGTTTGTTCAAATGGTCATAACTTAGTGTAGAAAAGTTCAATTGATCTGAAATTTTACCAAAAGAAAGCTGAGATCCCTACAACTTTGATGAAGAACACAAACTTAAATTCTGAACCTAACCAATTCAAATTGCTAGTCCAAATTAGGACACCAAATCTAGCAGAACCAAATTGCCCAGAAATTCTGGGTGCAGGTCAATCCGGCCAGTTATGGTAAAATGACCATAACTTAAGCTACAAAACTCCAAATAGAGTGATTCGAAAAAAGAAATATAGCTAGACACAATAAGGAACAACTTTCATAAAGACAATTTTATGAAATTCCTACTGTACAAATAACCAATGGAACAGTAAACCTAGGGTATGAAATCTGAAAATTTTGAATAACATAATATAAGCTTTGAAATGGTATTGGAAATCAATACCAACAAAAATAAAATACAAAATATGGTATCTTGGAGAACTTAGGTTTAATAAATTTATTATGTATTAAAAAGTCAATAATTTGAGTGAATAGTAATGTGAATAGTAGTACAAAGACACAAAGTGTAAGAACTAAATTGGTAGAGGAAATTAAAGTATGAAATTTAGAATCCATGATTCAATAAATTTATTATGTATTAAAAAGTCAATAATTTGAGTGAATAGTAATGTGAATAGTAGTACAAAGACACAAAGTGTAAAAACTAAATTGGTAGAGAAAATTAAGGTATGAAATTTGGAATCCATGAAACATTCATGGATTACTTGAAATAGAAATAGTAATTCACCTAAATGACTTAATGAACATTTAAGTTATGTGAATATATAGTTAAGATTTGTATTCCCATCACTAGTAGGTCTAATTAAATATAAGTAATACCACTTAAAATATGAAATGAAATTAACCTAAATAGATTGTTGAGTATAAATGGGATGAGGTTTACATTAGGATT
This sequence comes from Hevea brasiliensis, assembly GCF_030052815.1. Taxonomy (NCBI): domain Eukaryota; kingdom Viridiplantae; phylum Streptophyta; class Magnoliopsida; order Malpighiales; family Euphorbiaceae; genus Hevea; species Hevea brasiliensis. Next base: position 41,864,393 of record NC_079495.1, on the reverse strand, counting down.
TATGTTTCCATTACAAATAAGATAATAACACCTTGTATGAGTTATGAATTCATATAAATATTGTAATCAATAAATGAATCACATGAAAATATGAATGGAACATTAGTTTTCTTTATGAGTAAAGGAGGAATGTCTTGAGTACAATGGTACATGAACACCATTGTTGTGAATTGTGATCAATACGAATGATGTAAGTAATGTATGAATATTATGATGAATGTATAAATTATGGAATTTATTGTGAAATAATGAAGTCATAAAACACAATATATTAATATTTAATGATATTATGTGCCCTTGTATTGCCTAGACATATGTGTCAGATTGGATAGATTGGCATGCCAATAGGGTATTATTTTAGCAGTACTGCGAAAGGCTTTATGCCTATTTTCATGGCTTTATGCCCGCACTCATGGCTTTATGCCCGCATTCCTGGCTTTTATGCCCGATTATGTGTTATCATGGCTTTTTAGCCATACTGATTGCATACGTGGTTGACGTTCTGTGTCCCATGGTATGACGGCCCGAGGCACTGTGGTGTCCAGTGCCAACGACCTGTTATCTAGTTTAGTCAGCCTGTCATAGGTTACTTGGGCAGTGAGATTTATTGAAATAAGTTAAAAATATTAGCAATTAAAAATATTAGAAATTAAATAAAATAAATGAGCAAGATGACCTAAAATAAATTAGAATAGTTTTTTATTAGAAAGAATCGAAATGAACTGAACCGATATTAAAATTTTACTTATTATGAGATAATCTTAGACAACCTAGAAAGTATTGAGAAAATGCTAAAAGATTAACAAAGAAAATTATAACATAAATAAATATTGCAATTGTGACTTACATAATAATATAAGCATAAGTTTATTATTTTTAGATCATTTCTCTTTGTACATTGTTACTGTACATTGGCGAAATAAACACTTCCAAAGAAGACTAAATTAGGATCAAACATATTAAATTTTAGAAACCGCATGTGAAGTGTAAATAAATTTTAATTATCCGAATTTTGTTTCTATCTTTATTTGTATATTATTTCCTTATTATATTATTGCACCACTAAGCAGCAATGCTTAGCGTGATGGAATTGTTTCCTTCGCGCAGGTACTGAAGCTAAAACCCAATGGATATTTGACTAAAAATTTTAGGAGTCCAGATCTACAGAGTGTCAAAGCTTATCACCTCCTCAGCAATTCATGTAGCTATGGCCCATGTATATCATTTTATGTATTTTGTATGCGATAAATATTTCGTATGTTGTAATTCGTATGTTGTAATGTAAATTAAGAATTGTAAGTAATATTTATGTGATGTAAATTTATAAATTGATTATTTCATATGTAATTAAATTGTATATCGTGTAAATTAATGAAGATTGAAAATTATCATATATGAGTTGAGAATGAATGGAAATGGAATATGAAATTGAATTTTATAGAGGATATTCGAATTGATGAGATAATTATGATTAGTATCAATAAGATTTTATTATTAAAATATTGTTGAAATTTCAAGCAGGTGAATAATAAAATGCGCCAAACAGAAATAAAACAGGGGAAACTCCGCCGGTTTCTCCATAGAAAAATAATTGATATTAAATTAAACGAATTCAAAATTACTAAAATAATAAAATAAGATAAGATAGGGTGCTCCGGCACCGAATGTAGCACTCTTTGCTCGGCTACACTATAGTCGGGTGAGGGGTGTTACATTTATATATAAGATAAAAATTCATTCAATCATTAATTCATTAACCTAACTTCTTACTTATAGTGTTGTATTCTTTTCTAACAATTTAATCAATAAATATAAAAATATGAATGGAAAAATTTATGAAATGATCAAATTATTTTATAATTTTTTAATTTACAATAAATAATATTAACATTTTAAAATATTAGTCTTATTATAATTCTTCTTTCAAAAAATACTTATATAGATAAAAATCTTAACTCATAAACAATTTTATTAATTAAATGATAATATATAATTTATTAATATTAAATAATAATATGTAATTTAAAGACTTAACATTTAAAAAATATTTTTTTCAATTTTTATAATTATAGCTATTTTTTTAACAATTTTAGCATGATTTTAAAAGTTTTTTTTTTTTTAATCTTTAGTTAAAATTGAGTTAAATCAATTACCATAATATAATTTTGATCGCTAATTTCTCTTTTGATCATAATTTTGACTACCAATTTATTTTAATTTTCACTACTCACTAAAAATAATTCAGATCAAATCAATATGTAAAACTAAAGATAGAAGTGAAAGCTTTTTGTTAAAACTTGATATGCATGGCTGCAAAGTTTTTTGTTTTTTATGATTGGATGCCAATTAACTTTCTAAATATCAATGATACTTGCTTTTGAGTTTGGAAAGCTATTGCAAAATTTTAATTCATACATTTGTTTAGCTGATTACAACCTATTTTCTAGTGAAAAAATCAAATACAAATGATCGGTTTTTTATATTATTAGGCATGGTCAAAACTATTGAAGACAATGAAAATTAGATGTAATTTGATTGTATTTTAGTTTGAGCCACAAAATTTTGCTTTTAGTGTCTATTGAATTGCTAACTCTGTAAATGTGAAAATATTTTTTTTTCATGTGATTGATTGAAGGTAAAAAAGTTTTTGAGCTAAAAGTCATGCAAATTTGTTTTGCGTTTTTTTTTCTATCATAATATTAGTTATCTTTTGTTTTTGTATTTTTTTTTTTAAATTGGTGAATGATGAGTATTAGATATTTAATTTTTAGTGGAGATTTCAAAGTAGAAGAAATCAAAATGCAAAACCCAACTTAGAAGCCAAATTTGAGGTTCTTCGTGGTTAAGGGTTGCTTTACAATATGTACTCTAATAATTAGGGGTGTTCGGTTTCAGTTCAGTTTGGGATTTGCCTAAGAATCGGAACCAAATTGGAATTTCCAAATTTCGGTACGGTTCCGATTCGATTTTTCATTGTTTCGATTTCAGTTCGATACAGTTCTCGGTTCTTCGGTTCCAGTTCGGTTCAGTACGATTCTAGTTTGGTTCTTGATTCTTAAAATAATTTTATGTAATTATTTTCTTAAAAGGTCATACTTGAATTAGCATTTAAGTTTTAAATTGAGTTATTAATACATAATATATCATATAATATATCTTTTAGTTATATCTAAATTATATAATCTTTAATTATAAGGTGCATATACAACTTAGGATTAAATATATTATATAATATAATAGTATATCATATAATATATATTTTAATTATTTATTAATCATATAATATTTAACTATAAGATACAAATATAATTAAGAATTAATATATATATATATATATATATATATATATATATATATATATATATTAAGAATGAGAATGTAATTTAATGTATTTATAACTAAAATTATTAAGAAAATATAGAAAAATGAATTATAATATTAAGTTATATTTAGTTTATAATTATATATAAATACGTAAGTATATATAATTATATTGAAAGTATATAATATATCTAAAAAATATATATATAAAAACATATATATAAATTCGGTTCTCGGTTTGATTCAAATTCGGTATGGTTCTGGTTCGATTTCAGTATAATTTTGGTTCGATTCTTAGTGAAAAATCAAAACTGAATCAAAGTATCAAAATAAATTTGGTTCGGTACAATTCCTGTTAATTCGGTACAATTTTTCGGTTCGATTCAGTTCCCCAAAAATGGTGCACAGCTCTACTAATAAGACTTGATAAAGCTATGCTTTTTTATCAAGATCATGATCAGTATGATGAATCATATTAGCTGGTAGGACGATGGTGACTTATTTGCCATGAATTTCGTTACGTATTATTGTTTTTTTTTTCTGACTTTCATATGATTTATTTGCAATTTTTAACTTTATTTTTAAATAAAGATACAAATGTAAATTAGTTGTATAAAAGTTTAAAAAAAAACCTGTAATACATAATTAAATTCAAGATAAATAAGAGATTAGGTTCCCACCAGATAATATAATTCATCTTATTTATCATGGTTTTGTAAAATAGCACAACTTTATCAAGTTTTACTAAAATGCAATTAGTAAAGAAACCCCTAACCACGAACAACCTCAAATTTGATACCTAAGTTAGAAATTTGCATTTGGGTTTCTCCAACTTTAAAGTCTCCAGCACCAAAATTAAATATTTAATACTTATTATTTATCATTTTAAGAAAAAAAATATATAAAAATAAGAGACAGTTAATATATCTTAACAGAAATACAAAAAACACAAAATCTAAATATTTGTAAGCCAAAAATTTTTTTCTTCTTCTACCAATATCATTAAATAATATTTTCAAACTTACAGACTTAGCAATGCAATATCTATTAAAAGTGAAATCTTTGTGTAGCAAAATTTTTATTATCTTGAATAGCTTGACCATGTCCAGTAACAATAAACACCTATCTCTTGTACCTGCATTCTTTGCATTAAAGAATGGGCTATAATCAGCCTAAGAAATGTATTAATTAAAATTTTGCAACGGCTTTTAAAAAACTCAACAGTAAGTGTGACATTTAAAAATTTTTTTCGCACTGAAAAGCATAAAAAGGGAAAGAAAAAAAAAATGTAACTTTTTCTGTTATGCTTAGTAGCTAGGGATATTGTACATTTGTCTACGAAGGAGAAGGGATAGGAGTGCAAAACTTGAAGAGTTTCCAGAGGCAAGACTTTTAAAAATCTTAAGTTAAAACGTCTTGAATTTTTACGAAATAATAGTACTTAAATCATTGTAAAATATTTTGTATATTAAAAGAAAATAATTAGTATAAAATGTTTATATATCCAAAAATTAAAATTTTCATTAAAAAATTAAAGTTACTTTATACTTTTAAATATTTAATTTGACTTAGTAAATATCTAAAATACATTAAAATTTAAAAATATTTTATTATAATTGCTATCAATATAACCATATAATTCTAACAATTTTACATCAATTTAAACATATTTAATAATTTGGAAAAAAAGAAAAACTTTTCTTCGGTATATAAATATATATTTTTTAATATTACCTTATAATTGATTGATTTGTCAGCAGGTATATACATACTTATTGGACATTTATATAACAAGTAATTTTTGCAGTAACATAAAAAAAAATAATAACCTAAATATAATCAAATAAATAAAAAGAAAATCAATTACTTAATTTGAAAAGGCAAGGCAAATCATTATCAGGTACACTTTCAAGCTATAAAGAATTGAACTTATTGAGTGTAACTTTAACTTTCAAAGAAAGTTTACCATGATTGATGGAATTTTTCTGAGAAAAGTCATTTGATTTTGTAGGTTCAACTTAGCTAACTTCTTAGCTTCTATTTATAATTGAACTCAAAAATGGAAATTTCATTTAAACACAAAATATATTAACTTATTTGTAACTGCAAGATATGAAATCTGCTAAAGTTTGAGAGGCTCAAAATGTGAGGAGCTTAAAAGGTGTGATAAAATCAACGATTCTAAATTTTATTTATTTAATTATTGAATAACCAATGAAATATGTGTTCTGTTAGAAACACAATTTTTTTTCATAATTTTCAACTTGCATAAATCTCTTAATTTAGAATAAAATTACTTTTAAAATGACCTATAGGTTCAAACACAAGATTTTTGTGACTGAATTAGGTGGAAAATTTTCTTTGACCCACTGCGCTCCAATAGGCTTTTCAACTTAGTAAGCTATCTTTTTTTTTTTCCTCTCTCTAATTTTGGGTAAAATACTCTCAGATTTTAACATTGTGAGTTTTTTTTTCTTTCTTTCTTTTTTTTTTTTTTAAGACTTGGTTACAAGAAAACATCTACCGCAACAATATTGAGAAATTATAAAGTCCAATTATTAATATACACAATAATTTTATTATAATTTTAATTATAGTGAATCTCATTATAATCAACTGTACCATGTATGAAATAATTTCTCATGTTACATCATACCCAAAGTATGTCCAATCCCAAATCGTATGCACAAATTCTACGCAAGCAATGACTGAAAAAAGTAAAAAAATCTTTTGCAAGTAGAATTAAAACTAACAGAACATTAAAAAAAAAAAAAAAAAACGTGAAAAGAAAAATAAAACCATGTGTGTATATATATATATATATTCCCTCAAATTAAAAGCTGCATTTATCACTACGCTGGGACAAGAATTACTTATGAGTAACCTCTTAGTGGATTGGTAAATGTCCTCTTGGTTGCTTTTTATCAGCTGATGTGTGCGGTAATATTCTTTGGTTTGGGCAAAGGAAACCTTAAAAACTTTTTCTTGCCTAGAATCGGTCGCAAAACTGCTAGTAACAAAGGAACAAAAACAATTCAATGTGAAGAACATTGATTTGTCGTTGAAACATGAAAGCACTAAACAATGCAGAATAGAAAGTGTCAGTTCAATTCTCATTGTCTAATATATAGAACAGAACCTTCATTAAGGTTGAAACATCAAATGCAACAGTAATAAAAATACGCCCGATTTTTACATTATTAGAAGAGTCCACTTCTAATCTAAGCATCCTAATCTGAGTGACCACTTTTAATCT